>NC_052059.1:21160514-21462606 GCF_903992535.2 Arvicola amphibius
CAAATACCTTAGATCCATCACAGGCTCAATTTTGAATTAGTTTTTGGTTTTTGAATGTTCAGAAACCTTCCACCATTGCTAAATTTTTCCCTCTCACATTTAATTTTGGGACACTCCACTTCCTGTCATGTTGTGTCCCACAGATTAAAAGCACATGATTACCTGAACATAATATATGACATGATTTGAAAAGAAATTGAAAATCTTAGATATTTATGCAAGGGTTTGGATTTATGACAAGGCCATGCCCTTGAACTTCCTGTAATGTGTGGTGTCCCACACCAAGAAAAACTGTGGTCTTGTACCATACCTTGATGTGGGATATCCTTCTGTATATGTGTTGTTGTTATTGGTTAATGAATAAAACAGTTTTGGCCTATTGAAGGAAAGAACATAGCCAAGCTGGAAGATTATATATATATATATATATATATATATATATATACACATATATATATATGTGTGTATGTATATATATATATGAGAGAGAGAGAGAGAGAGAGAGAGAGAGAGAGAGAGAGAGAGAGAGAGAGAGAGAGAAAGCAGGATCAAAGAAATGCCATGTATCTGCCAATGAGAAAAATGTCCAGAATCTTTACTGGTAAGTCACAGCCTCATGGTAATATATAGATAAATAAAAATGGGTTAATTTAAGATGTAAGTGCTAGCTAGGAATATACCTAAGTCATTGGCCAAACAGTGTTGTAATTAATATAGTTTTTGTGTGATTATTCAGGTTTGGACAGCTGGGAAACAAATGAGCAGTCTCTATTTACAAAATGGCACCCACCATCTGGGGCATGGATCCACATAAGACCTAAAAACATTTAAGAAAAAAAAAGAGGGCTTCTCGATGCACAGAAATGGAAGCCAAGTACAGTTTCTTGATAGCCACATTTTTTTTTTCAGATAGGCCCTGTTTGCTGGTGGTGAGCAGAGGCCCAGCTCCTTTAAGGGAAGGCTTCCTGACACAGCATCAACAGCAAAAACTCAGGCTTCTTTGAGAGACTGGCTTGTTGGTTCATGCTGGCAGCAAGACCAGTTCTGATTCTTTCTGGAGGCTGAGCACCTGAGTGGAGTCTGTGAGCAGCGTGTTATAAATTGCTTACTGGTGACATAGACCTACTGCATCCCTGGAGCTGGGGTGGTGAGCATGGCTCGCAGAGGAAGTGAACATGCCTCCATCATGTTGAACTATGTGGAGTAAACAGGCAGAGTTGCAGAGTTGGTCCTAGCAATGCCTACTTAGCATTAAAAAAAATAGGTGTTGCAGTCAGAAAATGATTATAGATACACAAAAAGACAGATTAAGATGAAAAGCAACTCTGAATGGGTCATAATGTGTTTTAAAAATGTACATAGGCTTGGAAGAGAAAAAAAGAATATAGACAGTTATAAAAATAAATAAATAGTTTAGAAAAATAAAACAATGTCCTTAAAGAGACAGTAAAAGTATTATAAAAGAGTATAAACAGCTATAGATTAAAGGACTAAAGAAAAATAAAGCACATAACGTAGATTACATACAGTCTGGATTATGTATATTATTGTGTTTTCTTTGAATTTCTTGACAACAGAGAGACATTTGATTCTGGGAGCTGCTAAACTAAACCAGCATAAATGTTTAAAAGGTATTGTGACTTTAAAATTTGAGTCAAAGACTATGTTACTTTGGAAAAGAGGTTCTGCTTTTGTTTCCACAAAAGATAAGAACCTGTGGATTCCTTCCAGGCTAATGAGGTTTGATGGAACAAGTCCCTTCAAGAGGTCTCTGTGAATCCTCAAAATATTTCACCCAACACACACAGGAAGCAGTTTGGAGAAATTTAAGCCCAAGTTCCCAAAATAATTGTTTATAAATGTTTGTTTTCATTTAAAGGGGAAATGCTATAGAAATGAATATTCTAGGTTGGTGTGGACTTTGGCTTATTGATACAAATTTAAGTCAATTTTGTTATATGTATATTTCTACTCTTGTTTAAGTTATGTTTATAGAGCTCATTTAAAATGTAGTACATACATAAAAATTAAAGATTAATAGTCATTTATAATAGTCAAACTTGCAGTCATGTTAGTTTGCTTCCTGTCTTGCTTCTATAGCAGTCTAGCATATATAGACAAATGTTGCAGGAAGAGAAGATAAGTCATAGAAATAAAAAGTAAACACAAGTCACTGATCTTTCTTCCTGCGGTGAACCCATTTGTAGTGTGGAGCTGTGGGCCACATTCCCGCCGCCTGGCTCCCAGCCACCAGCTAGCTTATGCCCCAAAATAACAACACACAAACTGTATTCTTTTAAACACTGCCTGGCCCATTATTTCTAGCCTCTTATTGTCTAATTCTCACATCTCTTGCTTTAACCCATATCTAATAATCTGTGTAACACCACGAATGGTGTCTTACCGGGGAAGATTCAGCATGTCTGACCTGGTGGCTGGCTTCATCGCATCTCTCTCCCTGAGGATGCACAGCAGTCTGTCTCACTTAGGAGAGGCGTGGCATCTGTCTGAGCCATCTACCTCACTTCCTTCTTCCTGTTCTGTCTACTCCACCCACCTAAGGGCTGGCCAAGGCAGTTTCTTTATTAATTAACCAATGAAATTATCAGATAGATAGAAGATACACCTACATCACCCACTAACAGATGAAGCTTTAACATTCAATGAGATTTCAATTAAGTGCTACAAAGATCAGAATCACTGTAATGAGGTCAGTTTTTTTATTTATTAAAATTATACTGTTATCTTTTGTTTTGGGCATTCAGAGCTACAGTGAATGGACTAGGGGATTTGAAGAGGCATCCTGTGACATCTGTAAGTTCAGTACATGAACTAGGTAACTTTGGTCTGTCAAGGGAATGTCAATAACAAGTAAAACTTGAATAAATAGATGTGCAAGATTTATATGGTATTCTGATTTCAGTCTTACAATGGTGCCGAGGCTATACTGTCTTTCAAAAATTTGATTTGTTGCTAGATTAGTATAGATGTTATTCTTTTATAGTTTTATATATTTAAGGATTTATATTTAAGATGATTTGGGGCTATGGATGCCTTAGTGAATAAAGTGCCTTTGTACAAGCATAGCAGGAGAGCTTGCTGCGAGGGTACGTAAGACAAAAAATGAGCGTCAGGTTCAGTGGGAGATCCTGTTTTTAAAAACAGAGTGAAAGCAACAGAGAAAGATTCCTGATACCAAACTTGGTCCCCATGCATATAAACAGGTGAGTGTACCTGCACACACAAAGATCTCTCTCTCTCTCTCTCTCTCTCTCTCTCTCTCTCTCTCTCTCTCTCTCTCACACACACACACACACACACAGAGAGAGAGAAGAGATATCTTGAACCGAGCTCACATAAAATTGCAAAACACAGCACAAAGAAGTCTCATGTATTGTTAATCATATTTCTTCAGTAGAAGCATCATTCATAAATAGGATACAATAGTACAAACAGGAAACTGACACGATTACAAATTAAAGTGCTTTTTGAGACTTTGCTAATGAAAATTATATTGCATTTCAATATTTTTCTGCTCTTCCTGCTTTAGTGCATCTATCAGGTACTCAATTGACATTTTAATGTAATCTGTACACATTCAATAATACACAAATTATCTACAAATAAGAGCAATACAAGATTCACTGTCTAGTAGGAAAATCAGACACATAATAAGGAATTGTATTATTTCATCTAGTCTAAGATGGCATTAATTGTATGATGTGCCATTATGTTAATGTGACATTAAGAAATAAATTATGGAAAATAACATTTTGCTACTGTAAGACATATCCTGACTTCAGAGGTGTCAAAATGGAAAAAGAAAATGTAGCTTCAAACTCACTGTAACAGAGCTTTAATAGTAGACAATCTGTATGACAGAGATATGTATATGGTAGCATGCAATGCAGTTTAGTCATCAATTCATTTCTAGGGGCAAATTATGGTCAAAAAGGAAAGCACAGAGAAAACATGGTGTCCTTGGTAACAAAAGGTTGTAGGAACTTGGCTGATGGGAAACGGTGCGTAGGACACTCTAGACTAGGGAATATATCCCAACAAGCAGCACAGCATTCGTTCACATGTGGTGATTAGCGTAGAATCTGCCTGGGATGACTGACAGTGATGTGTAAAGAATGCTAGAAAAAAAGACTGGAATGAACCAGGCAGTGGTGGCACACATCTTTAATCCCAGGACTGGGGAGGCAGAAGCAGGCAGATCTCTGAGTTTGAGGCCAGCCTGGTCTACAGAGCGAGTTCCAGGACAGCCAGTGCTGTTTCACAAAGAAACCCTGTTTCAAAAAACAAATAATCAAATTTAAAAAAAAAAGACTGGATTGAGCAGATGAAAAATTGTGTGTTCTACTTAAGAGGGTTGATAATTTTATAGGTGGCATCTCCCCAGGAGGGTGGTATTGTCTATTTTCTGGAAAGAGAAATCTATGAGGATGGAAGAATGTATCCTAGGAGAAAGAGTGGTGGAAGGTGATACACTGAGGAAGATTGGTATCAAAACTGCAAACTTTATCACCAATAGGACAAATGGATCATGTATTTTTTTCCTTAAGGAGGAAAACTACCCTAAATGAACTGCTTAAATTGCTTGAAAGGAGTATACTACAGTCTAGAACAATAAACATCACCTGAAAGGAGTATACTGCAATCTAGAACAATAACATCACTTACCCTCACCACATTACCTGTCCGAACAAGGATTTCTTCCTTTTTGGTGCTTCAGTGTGTATTTAACTATGCATTAGCAATCATCTCAGGCCACCTCACTTTATGGTAGTGAGTTTTTCCTTATTCCTTGTAAAATGTAAACACGTTGGCTCTGGCAGATTACTGATTACTATCAGGGGGAGAGTGGGCTCCAGACACGCGAAAGAGTATGTGCTCTGGGCAGTTATTGCTGCAGTGGGATCAGGAGAAGAGGGCTGGTGAAAGTGGGGGTAAAGAGCATTTGAAGACTAAATGTTTAGAGAGACATAAAAGCTAAGATTCAGATGCTCTGCAGACTGATGTCCAGCAGGGTACAGGTGGGTTCAGGTTCAAGGAGGACTGGTATTAGGTCTTTGGAAATGGCATCGGTGGGAAGACATGCTCTTGACCAGAGTTGGCATCATTGGAAGATGTTAGGGAGAATGTTGAATAAGGCATGTCACAGTGAGCATCACTTCGTGAGCAGGACTACCTATCAAACTTGTGGGTCATTGCATACATTTGAAAGCAAAGTAGGAGACCATTAAAGTCAACCTGAGACCCTTGCACTTTGCTGTCTGTGAAGTGACTTACTGTCAGAACTTCAACGACCCAGAAGCACCTGGAAACAGGTGGGATATTTGCTTACTGTCCTACCCATCAGTTATTTAACAGTGACATAGGATAGAAAATCTAGCAATAAAGCATTTGGTTTATGCAATTATGGGTAATATACTATGGAAATTGAAATTTTATTAGTGGTATTAGAAGACTGGTGTTATTTAGCTAAACCATGTAATAAAACGTTATACATATTGGAACTATGTAAAATGAGACTTTCTCTCTGTCCTTCTGCCATAAGATTACATTATAAATTTACAAAAGTAAATTGCAGATGGATTATTTTTGAGATCGAAAGTCTATAAAGATAGAGACATAATTTTCTGTACATGATAACCCCATCCAAACTTCTGTACTCAAATATATCAACTCCGAGTGTGGCTTCCAGCATCATAAGGCTGTGTCTTTATGTGATCCCAGAACCTGCCTACCTTAAAATGTTCATAAGAAAAGCTGAACATCACCAACAGAGCTTATTTCTCTTTTCTCAAACCTGATAAGGATCAGGTAAGATTCCATGCTGATTAATGTAATATGGCCACTTGCTTAGGCCATGGGGTGCCTAGATATTTCATCAGACGTCGTTCTGAGGATAACTTTGAGGGTATTTTTAGGATGAAGTTAAAATTTTCATTGGTAGACTTCTACACTAGATTCTCATCCATGATGAAGATGTTTGTTGGCCAGTCTGTCTAAGGATTAAATGAATCTAAAAACTTTAGCTAGCTTTCTGTTACTATAACATAATACTGGAGACAATAAGCTAAAGAAGAGGAAAGGTTTATTTGGACTCAGAGTTCTGGAGGTTTCAATCCTAGTCATTTATCACTGATGTTTTTGGGTCTATGGCAAGGCAAAGCATCATGAAGAAAGTGCAGGCAAAAGAAGCCAATTCAACTAATGGCTGGAAGTGAGAAGATAAAGGAGGAGCTGAATCCCATAATTCCCTTTAAGTAAAACTCCCCCATGACCAAGACACCTACAGTTTGATTCTACCTCTTAAGGATGTCTACAGTTGTACAGATCATCATAAATGAAACCTAGAGGAGGAACACATGAGGGAAACTGAGGCAGAGAGCTTGAGGAAGACTGCTTGATGGTTCATACCCTGGCTCGCTCAAACTCCTACTTAGCCAGATTTCTATTTTCATATAGAGCGTAGGAACATGAGACCATGGAATGTGCTGTCGACATTAAGATTGTCTACCCTACATCAATTAACAATCAAGGCAGTCCCCCATAGACATTTCTACAAGTTGGTTTTATATGGAAAATATCTGAGTTAAGTCTGCATTCCCAGACGACTCTACATTGTGTCACAATGACTGTTGACACTAACTAAGATACTCTGGCAATTTGAAGAAAATAAAAATTAGCTCTTATCCCCCCCCTCCTCTGTGTGTGTGTGTGTGTGTGTGTGTGTGTGTGTGTGTGTATGTGATGTTTGCAAGTATGTTCCCCTTCGATGTACATGCCAGAGGTGTTTTTTTTTTTTTTTAATAATCCCCTCCACTGTATTGTTGAGACAGTAACTCTCACTGCATCTGAAACTCACTGGCTGACTAGATTAGCTGGCCAGCAAGTTTCTAGGAAGTTGTGTCTACTTCCCAGTCTCCAGGATGACAGGTGTGTCAACTTTCCTAGGTTTTGGAGTTCATCCTCAGATCTCTATGTTTACATAACAAGTACATTACTACCCAGTCAGTCATCTCCCCAATCCTAGATCAGTTTTCAAAATTAGAATGTAATAGGGTGAAACAAGAAAAGGCTTTAAAGAAGGAACAAAAACTATAGTAAACCAGCAGATCTATAAGATAATGGTAACAGCAAAACTATGATGCTGACTGTTTGTCACTGTGTAAAGGGATCCTGTGTAAATCACCTAACTATCTTTGGAGCAGTTCTGAGTTCAGTGAGAGAGGTAGGGCTTGGGAAGCAGAGATTTGTTGGGAGCAGTGAGACCACAGATCCTGAATTTCTTGTAATCCCCTGATCTGAGTGCCTACAGCTGCTCTGAGCATGAGACCTTCACGAGTTCCTGATGGCAGGAGAGTGGTTTCTGGTGGGTTTGGCTGGGGCATGGCTATCTCTATATAATCTGCCTCTGAACACAATAAAGGGGGCATTCTTGGGGAATTCAAGGATGACCTGTGTCGCTGTCTCTCTGTCTGTGTATTTTAACCTCCAGCCCCTTGCCAGAAGCTCAGTAACTGGGTAATTGCGCACAGAGCACAGACACGGGGGCCGGTGCGCGCAATTGGAGGTTTCCACAGAGATTTTGGCAGAGATTGACTGGTAACATGGTTAGAAGGCAAAAGTGCACATCACTTGGCTGGAGTCTCAGAAGTCAGAGTATCAAAGGAAAGAAGGCTGACACAGCTAAAATAGTGGACTCCCACTATCCTAATAGGTTTGAGTGGAAGTCCTGCCTTCTTTTTTTTTTTTGGTCTAAATATCTCACAACTGGTGCTTCTCTGTCTTCACACCAGCCCCAAGCTAAACTGCTGTTTCGTTTATCTATCATCTATCGATCGATCTATCTATCGATCGATCTATCTATCATCTATCTATCTATCTATCTATCATCTATCTATCTATCTATCTAATTATTGATTTTTATTGAGCTCTCTATTTTTCTCTGCTCCCCTCCCTGCCTCTCTCTTCCCCTTCACCCCACCCCTGCAATTCCTTAAATGTTGATACCCTATGGGAAGATTGTGGAGCTTGTAACCTGAATTCCAACAAAAGAATTCTTTTGTAAAAAGGGTTGTATTGTAAAAGGTACTGGCAAGATTTGTGTAAGCAAAGCGTCCTTTCCTTTCCTCAAACTGTCACTACAGACAGAAGGATAAAACTTCACTTGTAGTGGGAGATGAAAATCCATTCTGTTCATCCAGAGAAGAAAGATGTAAATTACCATCTTGGGCATTTAGAGAAAGCGAGGCAATAGCTGTTACTCTAAGAGATATGAATTTGTGCCCTACCTGCCTAGATGTGACACTATGATCTGGAAACAAGAACACATGAAAATATTACCGAGTCTTAATGTCAAAGAGGTCCAGAAGGCAGGATGTGAGAATTGAGAATGTAGGACATTTGGGGCCTTTAGGGAGAGGGTAAATTGCTTTTGATGCAGCCTGCTTCTACCCTAGGGAAATTCTACCACATATTTGATTTTTAGCTGCAATGTGTTACTACATATTTATGCCCTTGAACATGTATTTATTACAGTTTTATGCAGCCCATTTTCATGACGTGAATTGTCTTTCTCTCTTAAGGGATATCTGTGCTTTTTCCCCAGATCATGTCAAATGAGAAGAATATGGAAAATAACTCCATTTGGAGCAGAGAAAATCCTATTTTGCAAATCAAACCCAAACAATTAAACATGACTGGGGGGGGGGAGAGGAAATGAGAATATTTGTTCCTGAGACTTGTGATTAATTTCTTTTACAATTGTTTTCATTTCCATCTCTTTTCTGATGTCTTTTATAAACATCTCTTTTGTGTTATGAAATAAAACCAAAGTCAAACATGCTATACTTTATATGTACATGAGTGCAAGTACTGGAAAATCTGAGCACTGCAGGAAAACTTTGGTATAAGGTTAATAAAGCTTATGTTACCATTTCTTCTCTTGTCCCCTGCCTCATCACATGCATTTTGGTTACATTGAGGCAAATCTAAAATGCAAGAGGGTTTTCCTGAACAATCGCATAGGAGGGATTAACCATAATATGTGGGAGAGTTCTTGCATTCTGTCACAATTCCAATTTTTTTCAGATGGGCAATGAGACCCCACCCATAAATCCAACAGTGATGGCTACAAAAATGATAACAGAAGTAGGAATTATGGCTATAGCACCCTTTCCCAATCTACTCCCTCATTTTAATAGCTATGTCTAATAATCACCATTAGCAATTCAGAAATTGTTGCCTGGCTTCTATTCCTTAATCTAAAGTGTCCAAAGCCATGTTTGGGTCAACTATTATGAAGTCCCATATTTCAGATACTGGGACTCACACAGCCCAGGGCAGGCAGCAATCGCAGTGAGGAAGACATTTGCCTCCGCAGACAAGAGAGAAGCTTGTTTCTCTCTGAGTGATGAGGGAAATGGTGGGCTCGCTTGCTCTAATCTTTTTCTCTTGACTGTGATCCTGGAAAATTGAGAAGGACCATCTTGGATCTGCTCAGGTAACAATGTAAAGTACAGGGACCATCAAAGACAAAATTAGAGAACCTTTCAATTAGCAGGCTTTTAGAGGCCCAGGGTACAGTATGGAGAACTGTGATGACTCTAGACTGTAGAAGGCTCAACCAGGCCTTGCTTTTGTATAAAACTCCAAGCAATGTCTGTCTCCTTTAGCACTTGGAAGAAATAAATGACAGGCAAGTTCTCTTAATATTTCTGCTGTGGTGTGAGTCCCTTGTTTGGTGCAATAGCTGACACCTCTGTGGTCCACCTTTTCTAGGGTAAAGAAGTTAAGTCTCCTACGATGGGTTTCTCTCAGGAACCCCTGGTCTGCATCATGTGGATAGATACCAGGCTGCTTTTTTTCACCAGTGATTTGGGGCATTTTCTTTTACCGCATGCAGATTCAACTTATATTTCTATTCTTCAGTTTGTATCTGTTTCATTTTCTGTACTAAAGAGCCCGGCTGATTGTCTCACACTGGTGATTTCCATATTAGACTTGCTGTTATTAGGCTTAGTATAACTAGAGATCATAGGCTATTTAAGCCAATAAAGTATTCAAAAAGGAATCCTGGGTGATAGCACTGGGTTGATATTTAGATATAAAATAATATGCCCAAGCCTAAGAGGAGAAACCAAAGCAGGGCTGGGCTTGGGGCATTTCCCTTTTCTCAAGCCCTCTGAACCCTAGCTGTCTTAGATGATGGCAAGATACAGAGGTGCCCAGACTTGGTGAAAATAATATAGTGCTAAATTTTCCTACTGACATCTTCAATTCATACATTTAAATCGCCATTCTCCAATCTAGAAAGTAAGCCTAGTAACAGTGTGTGATGGAGGAGTATCTATATGTGAATTTCATTGGTTAATAAAAAAACTGCCTCGGCCCTTTTAATAGGACAGAAAATTAGGTAGGCGGAGTAAACAGAACAGAATGCTGGGTAGAAGGCAGTGAGGCAGATGCTTGAGGCAGTCGCCATAGGCAGTAGCCATGCTTCTCCTCTCTGAGATGGACGCAGGTTAAGATTTCTCCTGGTAAGCGACCACCTCGTGGTGCTACACAGATCACTAAATATGGGTTAAAACAAGATGTGAAAATTAGATAATAAGAGGCTAAAATAAATGGGCCAGGCAGTGTTTAAATGAATACAGCTTCCATGTAATTATTTTGGGTAAAGCTAGCCGGGTGGCGGGACACAGCCCGCCATTCCATCTACAAGTGTGAAGATTCTCTATAGAGGTAAGTGTACTAAAAAATAGAAAATTCTTTATGGCAAAAACTATAGTCATAGGGATGAGTTGATATAGCAAGAACATCTTTAATTACAAATATATGCACATATAGAGCATTTTCTTAATCCCAACACCACTTATGTTTTATGGTGTTTTACAGTTTGATTTCATAACTTGCCTAGATAGTATGTAAGAATTTAACCAGGTTTTTCTCTTTCCTTCCTTCCTTCCTTTCTTTTTTCCTTCCTTCCTTCCTTCCCTCCTCCCTTCCTCCCTTCCTTCCTCCTTCCTTCCTTCCTTCCTTCCTTCCTTCCTTCCTTCCTTCCTTCCTTCCTTCCTCCCTCCCTTGTTTCCTTCCTTCTTTCCTTCCTTCCTTCCTTCCTTCTTTCTTTCTTTCTTTCTTTCTTTCTTTTTTTTGGTAAAGAGAAACATACAACAACTTACTTTTTGCTGACATGGTGTTTATACGGAGTGAAATTTAGAGACTATGTGTAAAAAGGAGCTCTCAGCAACTAACACTTGTTGGGAGAGTAAAGTAGTCACAGACATGTTGTCCTTGCTCCCCTGAATAACTTCCCTCCCATGCATATGCTAGTAACTAATTAAACTCATCGAGCCACACATAAAAAAAGAGAACATGAAAATAGTATACTCTTTAACTTGGTACTACTTTCTAAGATTCCACAATCTCTCAGCAACTCAGCACATTGTGAATCATTAATGGATTAATACATTGATGAAGTCAGAGTTTCCATGATAAAAGTACTTCTCAAAATCAGTTAAAATGCACATTGTGTAGTTTCAGTGACTGAGCTATAATTTTATATTGGCATTGGAAACTGTCCTCTATTATATAAGGAAAAATTGTAAAATCCATGTTAATAATGTAAATTCAATTTTATTCACTCAGAATATCATTAAACTACAAGTAAAAATCATGGGAAATTAAAAGACTATGGAAGAAGCATAAAGAACTGTACACTGCAATGCTTTTAATTTTAAAAAAATTAAAATATTTTTATTGTTTTAAATAAATGCTGATTGTGTCTTTGTTTTTACCGACCCATACAGTTTGTAAATTAGCCTTGTCACCATAAAAGAGAGAATTTTTAAAAAGATTATTATATTTTTGTATCAGAGAGTTTAGTAGATGGCATACAAAATGTTCAGAGGTTGGGGAGTCCCACGATGGATATCTGCAAATTGGACAGCCAGGGAAGCCAGTATCGGCTTGGTCTAGGGAGCTGGAGACCTCAGAGTCAGAGAGAAAAGTGGAAAAGAACTGGTCTAAGGTTGGAGACCCAAAAGTTCCCAGGAGAATCCCTGGTGTAAATTTATGCTCAAGGGATAATGATAGCCTAGTGACAGTAGCAGCAAAAATGCACCTGTTAAGGAAGAATCCAGCACTGGCACATGTGGGAGCATGCAAGTATTTTCTTCCACTTTTTTGTTGCACCCAACACACAGAAACCTGGATGGTGCCACCCACATTTAGGGTCATCTTCCCCACTCAGCTTGCTGACTCCAATGTCAATCAACTCAGCGAGCAGTCTCAGAGGTATAGCCAGAAACGTGCTTCATAAATATTTTGGTTGGCCCTAAATCTGGTCAAGTTGGAAAATCAAGGCTATTCATTACAGCATCTTTAATATAATCTTCCTCAGACATTCCTGAAAGTCCTTGGGTCCTCTCTAGGAAGTAGAATGGATCAAGTCATTCTGAACCCCGGCTTAGACTTGCTTGCTCTGAGTCAGTGGTTGTCATCTTCCCAGTGTCACTTGCTACAAAGCGAATTAACTATGTCCCCACTGGAGACCACAGAGCTTCACTACGGCTGACAATGACGTGTTAAGTCATTATTGTTAATCGATTTGCTCCTAGACCATTTGTGCAGGACAATTTCCTTGATTCTAACTTGACCAAATGTAATTTGATTAAAATTCAGCAATCTTCTCGGTCCAACAATTTGTTTCAAACAATGATTTGGCTGTAATGAATAATCTATAGTTTTTGTAATTTTGAGTTCATTTTCAGTGAAGGAGTTATGAGGGTAAATTGACGGAAAATGAATGAGAAATTGCAACCCCCCAAACAGAAGCATTTTCCAATCCTGGACAAAAGAAAAAAGTGATTAAGAGAAATAAAATATAACAAAATCTCTAATACATAAACATTTAGTAATGATAAATAAACAAGGAAACAGATAAACAATTTATTATGGACTGTACATTCACCTTATCTTCAGTTAGATGATTTCATGAACATTGTTCACTTTGGTCCTGTTGGTAAGCAGTGGACCTGATGGAAAAGCGGCTTCTCCTCTCTCTACTGAAGTGGTCTGTGAAGCTTCAGAGAAGTTCTTTAAGTTCCTCAAGCATCTCATCGTGGGGGATCATGCTTCACTTAGTGTTTGTTCTTAACTCTTTAGTCAGCTAGAGGAAACAGTACTTGCCAGATGAACAGAAAGATTCAGGTGGCATTCCGTGGACCAGTTTTCTCCCTTGTGCTGTCTTGGAATGCACAGACATATACACACATCTCAAAGGAAAAGGCAATAGCGAAAGCAAGAACTCCCATTCTTTTTTTTTTTTTTTCAAGACAGAGTTTCTCTGTGGCTTTGGAGCCTGTCCTGGAACTGGCTCTTGTAGACCAGGCTGGCCTAGAACTCACAGAGATCCGCCTGCCTCTGCCTCCCGAGTGCTGGGATTAAAGGTGTGCTCCACCACCGCCCGGCAAGAACTCCCATTCTTAGGTCAAGTCCTCAGTTCAGAACAGACAAAGATGGATGCTGCACAATCTCTTTGTTGTGCCTGCTAGGTCCATAAAGTAGGATCAAAAAAACCAACCTGCTTTCAGTTTTGAGTAAAGATAATCTCTGGCTAATGTTAATTTCCTACAAAACCTTTGTTGAGGTCTTTAAACACAGGCCGGAAATCTTCTTGCACCGTTCTCCCAGCTTATCTGCTGTATATACTGAAACACCTACTCATCCACATCCCGGGATTTGTTTTGGCCATGTTGTCGCTTTGATGATGTGTACTCCACAGTTACATTTATTTGGCTTGGAGCTGTCACTACACTTGAGCTCTTCTTCTTTTTAATCAATGAATGTCATCTAAATTGATACATAAATAAGTTGAAAATCTCACATCCCAGGGGCTGGCATGATGGCTCAGTTGATAAAGAGATTGCCATGGAAGCATGAAGACCCAAGTTTGGACTCCTATATACCCATGTACAAAGCTGAACACAGAGGTAAGCTTCTTTCATTACGAACTAGGGAGGTAGAAACAGGATTCCTGGAATTCACTGGCTAGCCAATATGGCCAAATCGGTGAGCCTCAGTTCAGTGAGAAACAAAACAAAGGTGAAAATTACTGGGAAGAAATCACTGATATACACACACACACCCTGGTTTACACACACACACCCTGGTTTACACACACACACACACACACACATACACACACACACAATGTAACAGATAGGTAAGCTTCATTCAGTCACAGGCAAGGATGTTGAAGGAGTAAATTGAATACCAGTAATAGCAATAGAAGATAACACACTGGTTAGATTAGGCATTACAGCAGTAAGCATGCTAGCAGAAGAGTGGGAAGAACCATCTGTTGAAGGTGAACAAGAAAAGGTGAGTATCATTGAGGAAGAAAACTTCATGGAAAACAGGAAACCCTCACTGTAGGACATTCTCAGTATTTAAAGCTAGGCTTATCAGATACAAAAAACTTGAAGCAAATCTCAACCTTTTATGCATATAGCTCTAGGGAGATTTAGTCACTACCAAAATTGATCTATGACCCCAAGATTGTCCCTTTTCAGTGAGCAATTTCTTATTACCTCCTCAGACTCTGGAAGCCACTAATTAATTTTTATAGTTTTTTTGGGTTTTAGAATGTATGAAAAGGAACCATGCAGAACACGATTCTAAGCTTTGGCTTTTGCATATGATAATATTACCCCATTTCTCAGTAGAAATATTTTGAAATATTAATTGTAGTTTTTCTATCTGTGCTTTATTAGTTTCATCAGTGAATTGCAGCTTATTCTGTAAGCACACCAAAAATTGTTAAGCAGTTAAAAGACATGGATATTTTAAGATTTGGGAGATTATTAGTCAAGCTAATAAGCATTTAAAAACAGGTATTATGAAAACCTAAGTCAGTTTTCATTTCTCCTGAATAAATACCTAGGTATGGGATTTTGTTTTGTTGTTTTTTGGGAAAGGGGCTCACTGGGTGGATCAGGTTGTACTCGATTGTGTTATGGTGCCTAACTTATTCCTGAACCTGCACACTCTGATGCCTTGCTCCAGGCTCCCAAGTGTTGGAATCAGTACTTTGTGACACCATGCCTGACTCCTGATTGGATTTTTTTTTTTTTTTTTTTTGTTTTTGTTTTTCGAGACAGGGTTTCTCTGTGGCTTTGGAGCCTGTCCTGGAACTAGCTCTTGTAGACCAGGCTGGTCTCGAACTCACAGAGTGCTGGGATTAAAGGCATGTGCCACCACCGCCCGGATCTGAATGAAAATCTTAAGTTGGAAGAGTGTATTCAACTTGATATTGCCTAATGGCTCTCTAGAACGTTAGCATTGTCATTGAAAAGCTAAACAAGGCCATTTAACAATGTTTGTTGTGATACGTCTTGGTGATTTTATTTGAATATCACTAAAGATTAATTTCATTGGCATCTCTTCAAGGGCTTATACTGCAACCATACAATCTTTTTTTTTTTTTTTTGGTGACAGACCTATCAAATACTTTGCCCATTTATTTTGTATTGAATTGTTTACTTTCTTGTTAGTGTATTTGTGCATTTTTAAGAATATTTAGTACACAAGTCCTTGGCTAGATATGTGTTTTATAATAATTTATCCTTTTTGGTAGCTTCTTTTTCCTTTCCTTGATGTTTATCTTCTGAAGAATTGGAGTTCTAAATTGTAGATGATGTCTACTTTATTATTGTTTTATTGATTGGGATTTTTGATATTGTATTTAAAGTGTTTTTTCTACCTTAAAAGACTTTCCCCCCTCTTTTTCTTTTCAGAAATTTTGTAATAATAGGTTTTATCATTATGTTCATAAAAACATTGAATTATTTTTTATACATTATGAGCTACATGTTGAAGTTCATTGTTGGATGAGTGTATGGATGCTTGTGCACACATGTGCATAAACAAGTGTGTGTGTGTGTGTGTGTGTGTGTATGGAGATTAGAGGTCAATCTGGTGTGTTGTTTCACAGGAGTTATCTAGTGTGTATGTGTGTATCTATTTGTATATACACACATATGTATATACATGCATATATGTTTATGTGCATGCATATAGAGGTCAGATGAGAACATCAGGTATTGTTTCTTTAGTACCCTCCCTCTTTTGTTTGAGGCAGGGTCTCTTACTGGCTTGTAATGTAACCAAGTAGGTTAGATTATCTAGTCATTGAGCTCCATGAGTCAACTAAAACTGTAAATCCTTGGTGTTTTTTGTGTGAGTGAATAAGTGTGTATCAGCTAATAAATGCTATAACCACAATCAAACTATCAGAGTTCATTCTAACCTAACTGAATTGCTTAGATGCTGTGAAGGTTAGGCAGAATTTTCTGTGTCTTCACAAAAATTAATGTTTTCTGCTGTACACACATCTGTCTTTAAAGATCTGGGGTCTGATTTCTAATCTTTGAGATAGAAAGATAGAATATGAATCAAAGACAATGCTTTTAATTTCATTTATTTTTGAGCCTATAATATAATTACATTTCTCCCTTACTTTTCTTCCCTTAAAACCCTCTCATATACTCCTCTTTCTTCACTTCCAAAGTTTTTCTTTATATTGTTATTTTTGAGTATATATATATACATATTCCTAAGTAAAAACTGCTCAGTCTATATATATTTTTATGTATTTTATATATTTTATGTTTTCAGGACTGACCGTTTGGTACTGGATAAAATTGAAGTTTGCCTCTCAAAGGCATTTTTTTTAAAGGCCAACCTAACTCTATCACAAGAAAATCACAAACATTAGGGTCATTACTCCCATCCCTGAGAGGTGCCGGTATATACATGGCATGGCTCTACAATTGATTTTGATACACTTGTTAAGATCTGAAATATTCCAAAAGAAATGTTCAGTTATAGGAAACAGATTGTTGTGGCTCTTGAAGAATATTGGCAGCTTGAGAGATGGCTCAGTGGATAAGTTCTTAATACCAACATTGTGTGTCTTAATCACCCATAATTGCAGATATAATCATATCATATATAGATACATATGCTTTTATTTCAGAAGTCTTTATAAAGAAGATGAATATGATATTCTTTTATCTCTCTCCTTTTTTCTTTTTTATTCCCTCCACTCTCTCTCATTGGGTAAATTATTTACTCACATGCTTTCAACTATATAGAGACTTAATTATATCACAGAAACTTTGAAGGCAAATGACCACAAGTTAATACCTCTGAAACGGTGAACTCAAATCAAATTTTCTTCTTTTAGGTTGATTTCCTCATATATTTTTCACAGCCATACAAAGTGCCTGACTTCATATAGTTCTTGGGTCTTCTTCAAGAATTCTGAATCTTAGTGGCTAATAAAATTAGCCAAAGTTCAAGTTGATTCAACATGTCCACATGCTTTTTTAGAGAAAACTCTTGTCTTAGATTTCTATTCAAATTAAACTGTCCAGCTTCAATATATTAGGTATATTAAGAGATTTTGTATATAAATTTAAAATTTCATTACATGCTTTATACAAGAAAAACTTTCTTTTATCAGCACCATAAAAGCAAGACTCATGAAAACTAAAAATCATAGCATCAATATTCCCAAACACCCAGGGTGGTACATTGTC
Source organism: Arvicola amphibius (assembly GCF_903992535.2). Classification (NCBI taxonomy): domain Eukaryota; kingdom Metazoa; phylum Chordata; class Mammalia; order Rodentia; family Cricetidae; genus Arvicola; species Arvicola amphibius. The sequence continues at coordinate 21,178,133 of NC_052059.1, forward strand.
AGTTGTTCCAGGAACTGCACCCTTATCTTATGCTCAGTCTGCAGACTGAATCTGACCAAGGAAAAAAGTGAATCTTCAAAAGAATGGCCAACGTACTACTGCTGCCCATTTTGTTATCAAATCAAAACCTTTTGTTTATATGCCAGGTATTTTTAGGCCAGGTCTTTCAGATGTATGTTAATGGAAAGGGCAGAACAGAAACTCTTTGGAGTTGTCAGTAGATGTTAAAGGCAGTGACAAGTCAGAATATTCTTGTAGGGATTTGGGAAAAGTTTTCTGTCATGCTCATAGTTTTCAACACAGCCATGTGATGTCACTGATGCATTTGGGGGGGGGGAAGCTCTTTTATGAAAAGAAACATGAAAAATGTTGCCACTCACTAACTCTGAAAGTGGTATATTGACTGATACTTTCAATGAAGAATAAAATTGTGTGCTTCTGCATCTATCGGACCATTTTCTGTCTTAATACAGCCTCAGTTGAGTTGGTTGATTTAAATTAGCTGTTATTTAAAAGTTGCTGCTATTTCATACATGAATAAAAATCCTAATATTCTTTGGGAAGTATCCAAAGTTAACTGAGTCTACATAGTTTATTATATATTTTTCCATTTTAATTTTTCTCAAATAATGAATGATTTAAGTATCTAATAAAAATAATGAATAATAGGTAAATAACAATTTGTTTAGAGTACCTAGTACATGATTAGAATCTTGCCACCACATACTATCTCATTTCCTGTGTTCATTTAATATTCCCAACATTCAATAGAAATTTTGTAGCAGTAAATCTGTGAACACTTGTTTATAGAAATACGTGTATCTGATAACGCGACACCAGTGAACAAAAGGAGGAAAGGGTCTATTTCAGTTTCTGATGTTCTTAAACATATCTCCTGCTTCCTCCAGCATTTATAGACTCTCATTTGCAAAACTGGAACTGAAAAATATCATCACGAAAAAGATTTTAGGCTCCAAAGATTCTTTAATAAGTGAAAAAGATACAAGAACAGTTACAAACCCAGATGATCAACTACTTTTTGACAAAGCTCTAAAGGCAATTCAATAGATAGGAGTTTATCTTTTCAATAAATGACTATAGAACAATTAGAAATCCATTTGCAAGAATTAATTAAAGAAGAACTAGAGGGAAAAATAAGTCAGTAAAGTGCTTGTCTTGCAAGCAAAAGGACCCGAATTCAGACCTCCCAGACCCATTAAAAACTGGGTGTGATAGTGGACTCCTATTATTCAAGCATGCAAGTCGGGGGGAGGGGTGGATCATTATTTAAACCACCATAGCACATACCTGAGAGAGAGTTTCTGGATTAAGTTAATAGAAATGTAAAGACCCACTGTAAATGTGACTACCACCACATATCTTAGTAATTTCTAAACTCTCTTCTCTTAGTTATTTCTTGATATTGTCACAGAGTACTCAATACTAATTTTATCATATTTTTTTACATTTCTAGAAATTAAACCCAAGGCCTCATTCATATTGAGAAAACTCTTTGCTACCAAATTATAGCCACAACCCTCTATCCATCTTTTGATACCCACCTATATCTCTGGGTAAACTATTTTATTTTATTTGTGGCCAATAATCCCCAGTGACTATGATATCAACTTATCCAACATCTCCTGGGCTTCCAACATCTAAGTATTTCTCTTCAATTTGTTTAAAGTTAAAAATTCTTATTTTATTACCATAAATCAAACAGGTATAATTAATTTACACTGGTACTTGAAACAATAATGAGATATTTGTGTTGGTGTATTTCTCCCAAATACAATGACTTTGATTCCCAGTTCTGCTTTTTTTTTTTGAAATATGAGCTTAAGGAGGAAAAGGGGCTACAGTTAATTTTCATATTGCTCTAGGATCTTTATCCAGACGAAATGTATTTTTTTGGATGATCTCATTAAGTATTTTGATTTCTGCAGAATATTTTTCCTATATGTATACTGTAGCATGTTACACTGTGGAATTTTTCCGTTTCATTTTGCATTGACTATGGTCTTATTGAGTCTTTGAGAAAGTCCATTTAATTTGCACATTATTAAGAAATTCACGCACTCCTAGGGTCATAGAAGAGCAAGGCAGGTGGAATAAACTTTACATAAGTCAAGGAGCGGTGCCATCCCGCTTTCATTGCACCACTGCCTTAAGACTCCACCTTGTCACTTTTCTGAAAAGTACGTGAAAAAGGGAAGGCAGGTGAAGGGGGATGCAGAGGACACTGAGGAAGGATGAAATGCACCAAAGTCGAGACAGTGTCCTAGATTCCTTCTCAGTTTCTCTCACCTTGTCCTTTGTAGCTCTTGAAACATGAGATGTGGGGGTGGGGGGGAGAAGGTGCTGGGGTCTAGTTCATCACATGCTAACAACCCTTCTATATTCTAACCATGATTTTATTAAGAATCAGTTTACTCTGTAAAGTGTCTGACTCAAATTGTTGAATCACTTAAAAAACGCAATCTTGCTATTCTTTCCAAAATTAAATATTTTAGGAAACAGTTTTCAGTAATAATCAGAGTCAACTTCAGTGCTTCGGGTGGGAAGAGGTTTTGCTTTCACAGTAGATATTTTAATCTATTCACAGATGTTCATTTACAAATTTCACCAATGAATACTTCAGACTTAATGTACCATTTTGGAAATTAAGTCATTTAATGTCTTACAGGAAGTTGATTAATATACGAAGAACTGAACGGAATATGAAGTAGAAATACAGGCTTGCTGTTGTAGTGGTAACTAACTAGAACATTCAAAACAAATAAGACAAAACAAAAAAACCTTAAGCATATAAAACAAAGATTTAAAATTTCTCACACAATGCTGCAATCATAAGGCATGAGAAAGAAAGACAGAAGGTATCCAATTATTTGTGTAGCTTTAAATAGCACACATGTCTTAGCAATATGTTAAAATTTGAATCTTGGAACCCAGGTGACTTTAGAATTCTTTTTTTTGTCTTTGTAATTGTTTGCCTCTAGAAATAAGGCAAAATAAGAATAGACACTAAGAATAGAAATGATAAAATTAAATTACTACCATATATGAGTATATAATCAACTATTTTACTCAGGTTTATATTTTCTTTTTTTTTTTCAGAATTACATTGCAAATTGGAAACCAATGAAGATTCTAGAAAAACAGGTTCTATGTGGATTTTGGTGGGTTCATTTTGTTCCTGTTGTTGTTGTTCATTTGGGTCTCACAATTCAGTATGTTTATGCTTTGCAGGACTAACAGGCTATAAAATACTGATGTATTTTATAATTATTTTTCTTAGGAACTGTTTTCCTTCTCGCCTTTTATTAAAATTATCACTGAAATTTCATTTAACTTTAACTGTGAAAGTAATTTTTGAAAATTAATAATTACATAAACTTTTCTTGAGAGTTCTTAGTTCTATGTTGTTTCTCCAAACCATATTTCTTTGCTTAATTTAAAGATACATAGGTCCTTGCTGGGCCGATGGCACACAACTTTAATTCCAGCACTTGGGATGCAGAGGCAGGCAGATCTCTGATTTGGAGGCCAGCCTGGTCAACAGAGTGAGTTCCAGGACAGCCAGGGATACACAGAGAAATTCTGTCTCAAAAACAAAGCAAGACAAACAAAAATGATCCATACATGCTCACACGCATGCATGCATACATACATACATACATACATACGCAGAGCCACTGAACACTAGTGTTTCTGGCATTGTGTACTTATTTTAATTTTACTTTTGATATTTGTGGATATTAATAACATGCTAATATTAGTTACTTTTCTCACCACTGCAGCTAAACAAAGCAAGAATGAAGGATTTATTTTGACTTATTTAAGAGTTTGCTATGGCAGGAAAACGTGAAGCCATGCAGCTGTAGCTACTAGTTGACTTCATCAACAGGCAAGAAGCAGAGACAATAAGTGCCAATGGTTAGCTTCTCTTTTTCTTTTGAATTCAGTCTGTCATGCAGGTCCATGGAATGGTGCATACTCAAGGTAGTTCATCCTACATCAGTCAAACCTCTGGACATAGCTCTTGTAGACAGAGATAGAAATGGGTTTTTCATGGTGATTATAAATCATCTTGAAATGATAATAGTGATTAACCATTACATGCAATTGCATCTAAATTTGCTGACTCAAGTGAGATTTACTCTGAAATGTTACTGTATTGGTTATTATTCTGTTATGGTAAAATACTATGACAAAAACAAGTTACAAAAGAAAGCTTACGTACAAGTACATGGGAAATTGACTACTGAGGACTTTTCATATCTCATCATATCAACCTCAAGGTTACTGCTTCCTCTTGAGTCACTATTGCAGTAATCAATGCATTATCAAATTTCTCTTCACCACTGAACTAGCTGAGAACATTTTGTAAAACTGTGAAGACCAAGCTTAAGTTGCAATGGAGACCCCAGGATGCTGAAGGTGCCAGAACTATGAAGCAATCTGCCAAAGAAGGCTGATGGCATAAGGGTAGAATCAGCCTAAGAGACAGTATATATGTGTTATATGTGGTAGAGTTGGAGGTGCTAGTATTTTATTTCTGAGCCTTTTAGAACTGACATGATTCCATTGTGAGTCCCAGAGACTGGACATTGATCTGGAGAATTTAATGTTTTCCTTGCCAGGTTAGGTTTTGTTTTGCTCTGCTATGATCTTTCCTTGATATGCCTCCATTTCTCTTTTCAGGAAGGGGAATTTTTCTCTATGGGATGCTCGATGACCATAATTATTTTTTATTTTATTTTTTATTTTAAACATAGGTCACAGTTAAGAGATTGCCTTGAGTCTCAAAGAGACTTTGGGGACTTGTTAAAAGTTGTTAGCAGTGTTAAAGACTATGGGTATTTTTGAAGTTGTATAAATCAAGAGAAGACCATGAGACTATGGGTCCCAGGGGCTGGTGAAATAGGAAGGGAATGTGAAATTCCCCCCAGAAGTAGTGTTTGAGATTTGATCCCCAAATGTAACACAGTTTGGGAAGTTGTGAAAACTTTAGCAGGTAGACCCTGCTGGAGAAGGTGGATGACTAGAAGCTTGACTTTATAGTTAGACTCCACTTCATACTCATGCCCTGCTCTCTAAGTTCTGGTGCAATGTGACCAGCCAGTTTCCTTCTGTTCCTGCTGTCATGCCTTATCTGTCATGATGGACTATATTCTGCTAGAAATAAAACAGAATGAACCCTATCTCCCTTAAGTTGCTTTTGTTCAGGTATTTTATGATAAGAAGAAAGAAACGAATAAAGAAAGGTTTGTATCTTTTGATGTCAACAATTTATCTTGAGTATGCTAAAGTAATGACAAAAGAGAATGATGAAAAGGATAATATGGACACACACCATGCTGTAGTACAGCCTTCTTATAAACTGGGCCTCGGTGGTACACGCCTGTAACTCCAGTTACTTGGGAGGCTGATGTGAGGAAAACACGGGCTCAAGGCTACCCTGGGCCATCTGTGAGTCTAAAGCCTGTCTGCCTAGCTTAGTGACACACTTTGTGTAAAACTAGAGGTGAAAAGAAGGCTGAGGATGTGTTTCATTGGTAGAATAATTACCTGGCATTTATGGGTCCCAACACTGAATCCTCAGTTTATAAAATGTTGGAAGTAACTAACTGTACAATTAAGGAATAGTTTTAAAGTGCAGCTGAAATAGGCTCTGCAGACATGCGAATTTATAGAGTGGAAGGTTAGTTAAAGAAAGATAATGATATTTATGTCAGCACTAATTGAAAAAAACAAGTTGTAAAATTGTGCACATAGCATGACGTTCTTATTATAGAGTAAGTCTAGAGGAACATTTATCAGTGTCTGTTATCAGTAGAGTAGTTGAATAAATTGCAGTACATTCCATAATAAGATGTTATAATGCAATGTCCACTGACTATATATATATATATATATATATATATATATATATATATAGCAATATGGAATGTTTTTAAAATGTAATATTGAGTGAAACAAATAAAGAAAGCTACTCTATTGGGCTGGGCAAGATTGTTCACCACTGATAGTGGCCAAGTCTGTTCGAACAATGAGAGTTTGATTCCCAGAATCCCCAAGGCAGAAACAGAGAACTGACTTCTGCAGGCTGTCCTCTAAACTCCACACTACAAAGAATGACCTACAATGAATAAATAGAAGAACCTTTCTAAATCTACCTTTTTGGGGGAAAAAAGGAAAAGAAAAATGTTCCAGTTTGGGGAGGTATTTCTTGGACCTTGGTTCCTTCTTGCTTTTCAAAGTTTAAAGCACAATATCTTTCTTCAGTTCTTATCCCACCTTCTTCACATCAAACCTTGCTCAGCTTTAACTTGGGATTACAGTTGGTTCCCACCCTGATAATCCAGGACAATGTTTCCTATCTCAAAATACTCGATAATTGCTGTACAATTCTTTTATATAGGAATAACATTCAAACTCTTGTTTTGTAAGCTGGGCTCTCTTGGGGGCTGTTGTTAATCCCATCACACATAACATACTCTCAGTTTGATCCAGGAGCATGGGTGACCCTATTAATTATACAGAGCAGAGAATACAGTTTTGTACAGCAGATACATATGGAAGCTAATTGTAAAGAAAAGGAAGCAAACACTACTTTTAGAGAATATTTCCAAGGTACCTCTAGAAATGAAAAGAACAGCAGAAAGATAATAAAATGATCCATGAGAAAGTCTTTAAATCCCTTTATTAACTAGTAAGATTTCAGTGAATAAGTAATTGAATCTTGGTAGGACTCAGTAACTGTATTATAATAAAACAACATAGTTGGATTAGTCACTTCCAAATTTTTCTCCTGTACAATTTTGCATATCTTTCCAGGAAAACGGTCATCACTACAGCAACATTGGAAAGTGTTCCACCTTTAAGAGGTGGAGACTAGAGATGCTCTAGGTTACTGGAAGCACATTTTAGAGGAGAGTAGGGGCTGCTTCTCTATTCCTGCACAAACTGCGACCCAACATATACTTGTAACTGCTATCTGCTGCTCTTTCCAGGGTGGAGATGATGAAGGTGTTATGGACTTCCAAATTCATGAAATAAATAAACCCCTTCCTTCCTTCCTTCCTTCCTTCCTTCCTTCCTTCCTTCCTTCCTTCCTTCCTTCCTTCCTCTCTCCCTTCCTTCCTCCCTCCCTTCCTTCCTCCCTCCCTCCCTCCCGCCCTCCCCTCCTTCCTTCCATCCTTCCTCCCTCCCTCCCTTCCTTCCTTCCTTCATTTATTTTTGCTAAATATTTTCAGGAATGTCATGCTAAAATATTGCATCATGACACTTGAGGAAAGAGCAGAGGCATCAATGTCAATCTTCTTTCTTAATGCAGGTCATATGTTGTGTGCATGTGTGAGATGTGTTTGTATTTTGTATGTGTGGGTGTGAACTCCTGTGAAGGTCAGAGAACAATGCTGGGTGTCAGTTTTCACCCTTTACCTTGTTTTAGGCTTAGATTTTCTGTTGCTCAGAGCTGTATATGCCAGACTGGCTAGTGTATGATTTTATTATACTGCTTCTAGGTCTGCCTGCCTTCCATCTCTCTATAGACTCCCTCAGGGATTACAAATGCTTGCTCTGTTGTGTGTGGCTTTTTTGTGTAGGTTCTGAGGACTCAAACTCAGTTTGTCGGGGTTGTTCTGCCTACAGACACATCTCCTCGGTTACAGTCTACACATGTGAGAAGGATTTTTCTAAATCATCTTATAAAGCTTTTACTGAAAATTCCCAGAAGAAAGAGACAGCTGTGTCTGAAGACACAGGAACCCAAACAGGAATCTGAACAAACAGGTTTTGCTAAACTCCACACCCACTCTGCTTTATCAGCTCTCATTCTCTTTGTCTGGGATTTCTGTAATCTGTAGTACCTGGTAAAGAATGGAAAGAGACTTCTGTTGTCCTTTCATTTATGAATTAAGATTAGCAAGAGAAACCTGAAACCAATTAGTTTAGATTGTGACTCCCGTCCAACCTTATTTTTTCTTTAATCAAAACTAAATAAAAGTTTTGGTTTGAAAATAATCACAATTACAAAAATTGCAAATAAACAATTTTATACACATACGTATATTTATTTTACCTCTTTATTTGAATAAAAAGAAGAGAGCTATCCAAATTCAAGAGACTTTTAATTCTGTATTGATTATCTGAAGGAACGAATCCTGAATCCCCAGTAGTTACCATGTAAGGTACATAAAAGGTTATCAAAGTTAATGTATACTAATATATCTTGGCCAACATGCTGCTTTTGTTCTTCTTTATGGGATCCTACAGCAAATTTTACAGTAGAAAAAAACAGTGTCGTATCCTATGTTTTAAAAAGTTTCAGATTATTTTACTCAACAAAAAATTGGTGTGTATCTCGAGGTCTTACAAGATCCTTGGGGACAATCTCCCTTGTTTCTGGGTTCTTTGCCAATGTTACCTGAAAGGTATATCTTAGAGGTATGTCCAGGAGTCTAATTCAGATTCAGGAGAGCCTAAAAATTCAATTTGGGAAGAAAGTGAACCAAACTGTGAAAAAATTCTAGGTTCAAGAATTATGTAATGTCTTGAAGCAATAATTCAACTTGGTTTCCTGGGAATTTTCTTAATTGACACCTTCTCTCTTGGAAACATTTATTGCTTTCTCCTTTCTGTCTTGTGATCTTGGTTTGATCATCCTTCTGCCAGGTAACAGAGGGGGTCAATTGTGCATTGCAATGAAAAACTTGGAGACTGTTAATATGGCCAGGTAGGAATGTGGGTTGCACCCCATTTGTGCTTAAGGTGCTGACTCCTTCCAGCTTAGACGAGGCATTTTTTGTCGTTCAACTTTCTGTGGGATTGTGGAAGAGTAGCATTTTTTTGAAAAAATATAGTCTTTGGAGGACATTGCTTCAATTTATAGTTAAATAATAAATGGTGTATTGGACTTGATGTGCAGTCACTTGATAGACATTTGTGTATTTGAAAGTATTTCTTTTAAAAGAACTCCATGAAGGCTAAGGATTGTGAATTTGAGAACAGGCTGGGATGCATAAGGCGACACTCTTTTAAAACAATTGGTTGTTGTGCTTTTCTTGTTTTATAGCAGCCTTAGTTATGGGAAAATAAAAATATTTTTGATTCTTGATACTCCCTAAAACGTGCTTTTGGTGTTTTTCTTTAGGAAAGAGATCTGCTGCTCACTCTTTGAAGATAGCATGATTTTTGATAATTTGAAAATAACTTTTTTAAAATATTAAGAAACATCTTGCAGGAAACATTTCACTAACTTTTCAAGTTTCTTTTCTACTTATATAGGAGATCAAGGTTTTGCCCTGAATAATGTCAAAACTATACTCCTAGATATGAGGATTGTGCATTAAAAGGTGAACATATATGTAAAGTTTATAGGAGGCAGTTTAGAAATCATGACATGAATTTGTTTTTAGCAGGTTAAGAAGTACATCTGCCTCCCAGATGATTTCTGACATAAATAAGACCAAACCTCTGAATAGACCATCTCCTACATTGCTTCTCACCCTGTAACACACCATCACTTTCAAATGAGTGAGATACAAAGTACTCCCGATACACATTCTATCTGTAAATTTACTCCAAGGAAAATCTAAAGAGCAAAAAAAACCTTACAGGGTGAATTGCACAATTGTTGAGTATTCTCCTACTGACATCAGTTATCATGATTGCTTTTGCCTGACTTTATAATATGGGCAGCAGGAAACTTGAGAGTTACCCATGTGCTGCACCTGTGACCTTTCAGGAAACCTTGGAGAGTCCTCAGACCTCTCTTTTTCCAGCTTTCAAGGCAAGCGGTTGAATGGCATGAACTTGAGTGAGTGGATTGGGATGTGCTTAAGAAGTAGAGAACAATCTGGTGGAATTCACAGTGAAGATTAACTGCAAAATAAGGCGTTTCCAAAAAGACAAAACTATTCAATCTAATAGTGAAGGTCACTATTCAATCTAAATATTCCTTCTGCCTGTGAGTTCTGGCCAGAATCGATCTCGTTCGTTGTGAAATTAAGGACAGGATCTCAAGAGCTGGACTGACATTTTCCATGGTAGCCTTCAGGATCCATATCCTCTGGATCAGTTTACAGAACTCATACCTGAAAACCAAGAGAAAGTTGTTTCTTAAATGCCACTGGAGATATTTGGCTGAGGATTTTCATGATATCTATGAGGGAGTATTGCTTAATTCTTTCCCTACTATTGGAGCATGAAGTTGATCCTGTTTCTGTTTTAATTGAAACTTTCAGGAGACATGTATCTTGGCCTCAGACTCTTATTCTGTCCACCTGGAAATATATTGATTTTATTGATTTGTAACATTCTTTTCATGTTCCATTTGAAGATCTTAGGAACTATAAAACTGTTCTATTTAAGAGTCTTACTTTTTAAAATGACCTGTTGTTTAGTTCTACTCTGGTTGAGTAAAAGTCACTGGAAGGAAGTGTGTACCGGGATGGAAACCCATTGCAGCATGCCCACAGCCAGTGAAAGTCAGATATATTCGGCATCTTACTTTTCATACTATATTAATTTTATGCCTTGCATTTAAGTTTTATTTTTCCTTGCTTTCTGAAATGATCACGTTATTTCCAACAATCCCCTCCCCTGTCTCCTGAAAAAGCAAAAATTCCTCAATACATTAGGGAAAAAATAGATCAAAGAAATTTTATTGCAAATGAGGCCTTGAACGCTGGTGATTTAGGTGGGATGCCATGCTCTGGGCTTCAGCAATAAGACAACAGCTCCCTGGGCTGCTGCTCTTGGGGAGTTCTGGCTTTTGATTTAAGGCAGCAATTCTGGCATGATGCTCATGCTAACACAGAGACCAGAGCAGTGTTGGAACCAACGAACAGCTTGCTTGCCATGGTTCATATATAGAACAGTTACAGATAAGTTCAAAGAACAATTTAAATCTGCAGACACTCTTTGAAGCCTTCTTATTGTTAGGACTGGATGGGAGAGACACTGGTACCACAGTGAGGTAAACACTGGAGGCAACACATGGATAAAGAAATGATTGCCTCGTTAGCTGGTGAGTGTGGAAGGCACTGCCGCTGTGTTCGGGAGATGTAAAGGAAGTGCCTCTAATGTAGGATGTCACTAGATGTCACTCTGCATTCCGTTATTTGGGAGTCTGAAGATTCCGGCAGCTTTGCCATTTTGCTACCAATACCTCTTGCAGAACCTGAATAGACAGTGCCACATGTGTGTGTGAGAAACAGCCAACTGCTGAAGGAATGTCAATGTGTGTGACTTCTATTGATCACTCATTATTGACATAAATGTCTCTAATGTTTTGCTTTTTACTTTAAACTCTTTCCCAGCTAAAATTTCCAGGCATCTGAATATCAAAGCCTTGAAAGGGGGGCTGAATTGGGTCTCATGGGGTGTTTTACAACTTTGACCTCTGGAAGAAATCTTTTTTTTATAGAGACTCAACAATTGTTTTTAATAAAAACTGAAATATCCAGCTACAAAAGCAAGTATGTTCTTTTCAGTTTTAAGAGAGTTCATTCCCACTTATCTGAATTTATAAATAGCTAGGAAGACAGTAGATGAGGAAAACTTCTTGCATTTTCTTTGTGATGGTTTATAAATCCATACGTATTATTTTGTGGTGCAGCTGAGTAAAATCACGGTGTCTCCTTACCCAAGGGCGACAAATGCCGTGCTCTACAGTAGCCCGTGATGGTAGGCCCCGTGGCTTTATTTCTTTTGGCTTTGTATACATTAATTAGGGATCCACAATCAGAGCCGAGTGCAGAGGCAGCTAAATAAACAAATGACACCATGGAAAGGTCTTTCTGCATACTAATCATATCCCACATCTGCAAGCAACGGCTCTATAAATCGATTTGCTCTTTCACATCCAAAGACAAACAGTGATACGAGTCAGCAGTTCTTTTGTCAAAGTCACAGAGATGGCTGTTCTTCACAAACACATCTTCACAAAGCAGGGTCCCGCCATCTGACGATCAGCATTGTTGGCGACTCTTCAAAGCAGGCTCACCAAGTGATTTTCTATCGGACTGGTCACCATTTTTATGATGTTTCTCTATGAAGTCTGAAGTGACTGGCATTTGAATTCTTGCTTTGAGGATGAGGAGCCTAGAATAATGAAAGAAGTCTTCAGATTCCATGGGCTGTGCCTTGCGTGCATGCATGTGTGCATGCGTGTGTGCGTGTGTGTGTGTGTGTGTGTGTGTGTGTGTGTGTTGGGGTCGGACAGTGTGTCAGCCACAGGGAATAATTGGCAGAAGGAAACCTGAAGTAAGTGCTGGGTGATGGGAATCCCTAAGCCAAGATAGAGGGGTATAAGCTTGCCTTATTTGTGTGAAAAGCAGAAATGCCAAGTTTTAGTGAGTTTTGGACATTCTATTTTTACCACTGCTTGGGAACAAAATGAATTTACATGGAAGAAAACCAAGGTGTTCCTCTTGAGATGATGTTTTACATTGGTTGGCCTAAAATCAGAATTGAAGACAGAAAGTAAAGTGCACATTATAATGAAATATATCCCAAGACAGTGCAAGACAGTGCAAGACAGTGCAAGACAGTGCAAGACAGTGCAAGACAGTGCAAGAGTACAAGGCCTATAGTGAAATGAGCAGCTAGGATGTCAGCCTCAACACCAGGTTAGTGGAATTTAGGCACCGTTAGTTTTTCATTTCTTTTATTACTTATTTTAATTAATTTCATGTATCTGAGTGTTTTGACAGCACGTACGTCTGTGTACCATGTGTGTGCCTGGCACCTGAGAAAGTCAAATTCTCTGAAACTGGAGTCATAGATGGTTGTGAGCTGCCACGTGGGTTCTGGGAATTGAACACAGGTCCTTTGGAAGAGAAACCAGTGCTCTTAACCACTGAGCCATCTCTTTATCCCCATCATGGACATTTCTAACACAAGAAACTAAAAATATCAGTAACTAAAAATGTATAAATTTCTTATTTCCTATTTTAAATAGTTATCAAATATCATGTATTTTCTAGTTGTAGATGTAAAAAAAGAAAATGCCCATGATCATTATAGATTAAACAATACATTTCAGGCACACAATTCAATGATAGTCTTCATTTCCCCCCCCCATGTATCCACATGTGTTTATTTGAGCATGCATGTGGTGGGCTTGTACATGCATATATGTGTTGTATGTTTATGCCTAGAAAACCTTCAAATGCCAACCTAAGGACACTGTTCATCTCCTTTGAGAAAGGGTCTCTCAGGAACCTGGAGAGGTTTGATTAGGTGAGTGGTTGTACAGTGAATTGCAGGGATCTTCCCACCCCCACCTCTTCAGTGTCGGCCTTATGGTCATGTGTCTCCATGCCCAGCTTTTCACATGACTGCTGAGAATCCAAATTCAGGTCCTCATGAGTAAGGCAAAAGCTTTACCATTGAGGAACCTCCTTCAAGGGTCTGGTATCAAATACAGAATGTTAAGAATTCCTTATGACCCAAATGTGAATTTTAACTTACGCATCTATTTTACACTGTTAATTGAAAGAATATTCACTTCGGGGAAGCCTTCAAAATGTGTTACACAAAGTCAGAGAGAGAACAGAGACTGGGATCAGAGCATGGTACTTTCAGTAATGAGTTCTCAACTTGGGCCAGGAACTCAAGCAAGTAGTGCCTCAATTTCCTATCTGTTAAATGGAGGCCGGAATATTGACTTATGACTGAAGAGCATTCTGAAGATTAGCTAATAAAGGACAGAGGGAAAGCGGTGTGCGAATCTAAAGTGCTATATAAATGATAGATTGTCATCACCATCGCCACTAATAATTATAGCCATCATAAAAAGTGAATGATTCTGCTGTGGAGAGCTCCAGTCTCCCAGGAAAGTTATTTTTTCTTAGTCTGTTTTCATGTTTTAACCGGTCTTTAAAGCTCCTTAATTGAATGAAAGTGAGAGATTCTGCGCTCTCAGCATTTGTGGCTGCACTGTAGGCTCTTCCCTCTGAAAAAGGAAGTGCCTAGAATTGCCATTTGTGCGAGCCTTACTCTAAGAAAACACACCTGTTATCAGTGTTTTAAGAGAAGAATCACTATAAACAATTATTTCTCTACTTTTGTTAAAAATAATGTGTAGCCAGTACAGTTGAAAAATTCAGGAACCAAAATCATACATCTCTTTTTCAGAAAACACTCTAGGCTGTTTATCAAATATCTTTCCCCACTTCAAACAAAGTTCAATATACATTCTAATCTAGTCTATTAGAAAGAGCAAAATTAGAATGAAGAGGACTATAGACATATTTTTGGTTATTATTGGCTGCAAAACAAGTTTATTTTGCTCTTGTGTGTAAAATTTAAGCAGAGCTCAGTGGAGATGAGCCATGTTCCCACCCTTTGGCTGGGCGGGAGGCAACTCCAAGGCTCAGAATTGGGACATGTCTAGCACTGTACATGATAGCATGTTGGCCCATTTATGTTGAGAAGCACTTTTGCAACTTGTTTGGGATCAGAAAGACAGGACACTGGTATATTTTACACAAAGTGGGCTTATGAACTATAGGTGGGCAGCAAGGGATCCAGATGGTTAGGATTCAGTCAGTCAGTCCCTTGGGACTTAAGTAGGCTGCTTGTCTTTGCATGTCTCTCTGGCATTGCAGCTGAGGGGCTTGGGCAAACAGATGATCCCTGATTATGTACCATGGGGCCAACATGACACAGTGAGTTAATTATCAAACATAGCTTATTTCTGAAAGGTACTAGAATAGAACTTATGCTCTTTTAGCCACTCCTTCTTTCTCTGCTGGTCCTTCATTCCAGCTCATATTACAGTTGCTCTTGAGAACTACCAGAGAGATGTGGGAAAATAACCAGCTCAGTACAAGACAATCATGCAAAAGCCATACTACAGAATCTTCTGAGGGCTGAATTACCGACAAATTTGGAACTTGGGCAGGAAAGTCTCAAACATCTGGAGGCTCAAATAGCTGGGGCACATACCAGGAATTGTTCTATGTTGATGGGTTTTCTGCTTATGTTCTCCTTAGCATGCGAGTCTCAAAATAACCAGACTTTTTTCATATTTGCTGTGAGGTATTAGGAAATGAATTCTGAAAGACCTGGTGGTCAGGATCAAAGTGGAAGGGACAGAAAGTTATACAGCTTCATAGTCCTGCTCATCTTGGGATGCTGTAACAAATACCACTGACGAAATGGCTGAAGCAGCATTTATCGCTTTCTCACAATTCTGGAGGACCAACACCTGAGATCAGTTGAAAGCATGGTTGAGTTGTCTGGTAAAGGCTTTCTTCTCGCTTTGCAGATGGCTACATCTTTCTGTTCCTTTTTGTGAATGAGTTAGAAAGCATTGATATTTCTGTCTCTGCTTCTGAAGACTCCAGTTCCATTTGGAACTGTTGTTGTAGCTCATCCAAATCTATACATCTCTCAAAGACCTACCTTCTGGTGCCATGATATTTCAGAGTACACAGAGTACAGCTTTCTCATGTTTAGTGAGATCCATTTTAGAATCTTTTAGAAAATGGGCCTCTGAGGATACCTGTGTGGTGTGGGAATTCCTTCTGCATACGTGTAGCTTTTATTGATTAATGAATAAAGTTGTTTTGGCCAGTGGCTTAGAAGAATTGGGCAAGGCATAAATTCCAAGCAGATAGATGTAGAGAGAGAGTAGGCGGAGTCAAGGAAACCATGTAGCTGCTGCAAGAGACAGAATCTGGATGCCGGATGGAACCTTACTGATGGACCACAATCATGTGGTGATACACAGATTAATACAAATGGGTTAACTTAAGATGTAAGAACTTGCTAGAAATGCGCTTAAGCTATTGGCCAAACAGTATTGCAAATAATATAGTTTCTGTGTAATTATTTTGGGTCTGGGAGGTCAGGAACAAACAAGCAGTCTCCGCCAACACCTGTGGGGGATTATCTTAACTTTAATAAATGCAATGGGAAGAGTTATCTTGACTGTGGGAAGAATTTTGGCCTCTATGAAATGGGGAAAGATATCTGAGCACTGAGAAGCATTCATTACTCCCTGCTTCTTACATGTGGATGGAATATAACCAGCTGCGACATGTTCTTGCTGCCTTGATGTTTCTTTAATGGTAGAATATGACTTGAACTATTAGCTTTTTTTCTCAGGCTGCTTTCATCAGGGTAATTTTTCTGCTGCAGCAGTATAATTTTTAACAGTCTATTTTCAGTATTTAAGGTTCATTATGTTTACCATCTATACAAGAATACTATATAGTCATTTTTGAAAGCCCTATTTAATTTGGACATTGTTGTAAAAAACAAACCCAAAACTGAAGGCCTGAACAGTCAAAGTTTTGATGATTATTCCACAGCACTTCAAAAACAAATAAACAGATGGTGATCCTCCTATCTCTGGCTTTTAAGTATTTGGGATTTGGAATTATAGTCCTATACCACCAGGTTTGGCTCTTCTTCAAATTCTGAAGGGAAGTAGATAATTATTTTTGTTTAATCTTTAATATTTAATCCTTAATGTAGTGTATTGGATACTTTTACATTGCTGTAACCATTATATTTAGCTTAGGGAAAATGATCTATTTTGGTTCACAGTCTGAGAGGCTTCAAGTTCACCGCTGCAGAGAAAGAACGGGGAGCTGTCAGTTCATGTCGGTGGGAGGGTGTTCAAGAGGCTGTTCGTGTTATGACAGACCAGGACTCAGCGGGACTGGTAAGAATTAGGGATGCAATAACCTTTAAAGACTAGCCTCTGAACTACTTGTGTCACTATCGTACCTCCCAGAGATTCCACAACCTTCCAAAACAGCATCAGGTGCTCAGAACAAACCTTCAAGGTCAAAGCATTTCAGACTGAACTCACAAAGTAGGGAAAATATTCTCAAGTGAGGTCTGTGAATGAGGTAGCAAGTTTGAACCTTTTGTGTCTCTTCCTCATAATGAATGCAAAATACATAGATACTTCTCACATGAAATTCTATATTCATTTTACAAAGCATTGGTAAGGAAGTCACATGTGCTATAATAGAGAACTCAGGCCACATGGCCTCTAAGGTTTGCTGAATAAATTGTCTGCCACCCCACAAACTATGGTATAATGCTGGAATAATCATTTGATTTTATATAGTGCTATATATTTTTCTCAATGGGTCAAACATTTCTTATTTTAAACTTTTTAAATTCATTTTACATGACAACCACAGTTCCCTCTCCCTCCCCTTCTCTCCCCAACCCCATTCACTCCTCAGAAAGGGTAAGGCCTTCCATGGGAAGTCAACAAAGCTTGGCATATGAAATTGAGGCAGGACCAAGCCCCTCCCCATTCCCTTATCAAAATTGGGCATTGTATCCCACCACAGGGGATGGGCTCCAAAAAAAAAAAAAACAAAACAAAACAAAACAAAACAAAACAAAAAAAAACCAGTTCATGCACCAGAGATAAATCCTGGTCCCATTGCCAAGGATTCCATAAAAAGACTAAGCCACACAATTTTCACCCACGTTCAGAGGGGTCAAGCTTTTCTCATGCAGTTCCCTGTAGAATCTTTTCTACATCCAACTATGGCTTTTATGATAGAGCTATTATTTAAAGACTGTATGAATGTTGAACTGATATGTAAGTGTGTGTGCTGTTTGTGGCATCATGTGGATTCTGAGTGCAGGAAACTTATTCACATTACCCACAGAACCTCCTCCTGAGTTTCACTGAGAATGGCATCTTTGTATCCAACACAATGTGTCAGTTTCATGTTTCATTTGGTATTGAATCTGGTAGTCAAGTATAGTACTTCTGGCTTTTATATTTTTCTTTGGAAAATAAGCTTTCTGAGTTTTAAGAAATTTATGTCTTCTTATGAACACAGAAGACAATTTAAATATATCTGCATTGTTCATTTTGCAATATTGGTTCTGAGACTTGGTACGAAAAATAGTACAGAAGTCTTCACAACCACACATTAAATAATAGAGATTTATCCCATCTTGGATACAGATGCTAAGTCAAGCTGTTGGTAGGTCTCATTTTCCTCCAGCCTTTCTCCTCATCTTGTAGCTGGTAGGCTTCTCTGTATCCTTCAAATGTCCTTCTTCAGGGCAGGTGGCTCCTGTGGTATCTTGTGTGCCTAAACTTCTCTTTCTTACAGGACACCCAGTAGGTTCGGTTCAGACCCATCTTTAAGATGCATTTTAGCATCATTACCATTGTAAGGCTTTTTCTGCACACAGATTTCCATGCAGAGATACTTCAGGTTAAAATGTCAATTCTTGAATTTTGGGAAGATACATTTAAAATAATAGTAAATATGTAATATATTATCTAAAAATATTTGCCTGCAAATTTTTGTTTAAGTAGTGACTGTGACTTTTAAAATAAAATTTAGTTATATGTAACATATAAAAGTAATGAAATTAAACTAATTTCTTTTCTTTTTTTCTTTTTTGACTTGGAAAAGAAAGCTATTGGAAAGAACTTCAGAACAAGAGTTGAATTAAAACTGGCTTGGGCCTTATAGTGCTGCTTTCAGCTTGCCTAGCTATAACCTGCTCAAATGAAAAGTTGAGTTCTTATCTTTTCTGACCTCTCCATGACCAACCTTACCTTATAACTGAATGTTAGGTCACAATAGTTCCACCATTTTGAACCAGAAATCAGACTTTTGGGTTAAAACTTACACTGTTAATAGCATGTGGGTCATTCAGTTATACACTTCATTCTAATGTTATTAGTTAGATGAAAGAGTGATACGGGAAGAAACCCATTACCAATACTCAAAATTAATATTTAATAACTTGATTGCATCTACTTCTAATTTTTATAGTGCCCCATAAGCACAGGGATTCAACTTGTTTGGTGTCTTGATGAACAAGGTATGCTGAAGAGAAAACAGTCAGGTGCTGTCTAAAAAACAGATTTTAATGGTGTTTCTGGGTAGTTTAAAGCAAGATAGGAACACTGGAAAGTAAAACAAGAATATAAGCTATGGAATAATCCTTCTGTACACTGTAAATATTTATTACTCTCATTGGCTAATAAAAAGTTGACAGGTCTGTAATAAGGCAGGAAATATGGACAGGACAGCCAGACACAGAAGACTCAGAGCAAGAAGGGTGAAGTCAGTGGATTCACCAGCCAGGTGCAGAGGGAGCAGGAGAAGAACGTGCTATGTTAATATGTGGCAGTGCATACAAAAGGAATATGAGTTAACTTAAAATGTAAGAGGTAGTTAGTAATAAGTCTGAGCTATTGACCGAGGATTTGTAATTAGTATAAGCCTCTGAGTGGTTATTTGGGAATTGTCAGGCAGGAGAGAGATGTCCAACTACAAATATATGAAATATGTTTTAAAATACTGTAGTCACCTAAAGTGAAGTGAAGGATAAATTTTTCTAAAGTGACTTTTGTGTGGGAATGCTGTATCCAGCAGATAAATAGTTCAACAGCATTATTCTTTCCACAGATGCTCGTAATACAACACTGTGGCTAAGAGTATGGCTCAATGACACAGAACGTTGACAAATACAATAGGAACACAAAGAAGAAAGCCCAGTCACCCAGACCAACTAGAGTTCTCATTAATGACACCTATGTGGGGCACCATCATTTATCCTCATATATTCTAAAGCCATTGTGTGCACATTAGAGGACTTTCTGAATGGAACATAGCTTGGAAGCCATTTAACGTAAGTCTTTTATGTGTAAGAGAGGAAGCCAGAGCTCAAGCAGTGGGTAAGAGAAGCCCTGCAGCAAAGGTCACATCTTGAGCACCTTCTCTGCTCTTCTCATACCATGTCTTGTTTTCAGTCCTTGGTTTGGAGGGTCTGCGGAATGTGTACGAGCTCACAAACATACCCTCCTCAAACACGAAGATTATTTACCAAGGTTCCAAGTGGGTTAACTTCAGTTGCGCTTTGCTTGGTCACACTGTGAAAACTATTTTCTAAATGAGTGTTCAACATCTAAAAGGTGGAAGATTTAATATAAATTGCACATCAAGGGCATCCTTTAGAAACTGCAGCAGGCCTGGCAGCCGGGAGCTCACATTTCTTCTTGGTAGCCAGCCATGGGAAATGAGGGAGAGCAGCCACAGCTGTCTCTTCTCCCACAGGTATAATCTTCCACTCTGCTCCGGATACGGGTTCTCAAGGCTGAGACTACTTAGCGGGCTTTCATTCCTCATGCTTTTCACAGCTATTTCACTGCCCTTTCTGAATAGTGTAGTTAAAAGAAAGTGGAAATATTTGTTAGGCCTGCCTGTCCTCAAAATTAAAAACCCAAAATTTATTTCAGGAAAGAAATGATCTTCCCCACCTCCAGTCTTTCGATTCTGTGTTCCACTCTCAGGATGATTAAGTGTGTAGTGAGGGCCGCCATGTAAGGGCCTCATCTTTCTGTAGCATCTCTGGGGTCAGGGAGAATTCCAGTGAGAAGTAGCGGGAGCACTCAGTGGGAGCACTCTGCACTGTGGAGTTGAGCACAAAGCAAGGGGTGTTAGAATCCATGGCAGATAAAGGGGGAGTCTAAAAAATACCCCTCTCTCCTTTTAGTGATCCTCTCAAGGAAGAACATACGTTTCTCATGTTAAATCCACTTAAAAATTACTGTTTTTTTTTTCTGTATCCACTTTATAACAAAATTTCATGTATGAGGATCCCACTTATGTCTAATTTAAAACCAGGGACATAGAATTTTAAGCGAGACAACTCTATTAGGTATTTCTCTTAATCAATAATCTGCATGTGTGAGACCTTACACTAAAGATTTTTTTCTTCCGAAAAGCTTCTAACATCTTTTTATCTATTTGATTGTGGAGGATCTCATTTGTTTTATTAAAAGGGGAGGGATTCATTTATCCAAATGAGAAATTCAGTATTGACTCAACTGAAGATTTCTGGAAACAATATAAACCATAAGATCAAAAGATGAATGGCTGTGGGAAGATGCAAACTCCAGTAGGCACGACCTGGAAAGTTCAATTAAAATCTTAACATGAATGCCTTCAGTGTTCCACATAACTATCAAAGCCTTTCCATATTAGAAACATGAGCTTTCACAACCCAGAAGGCATAAATGCTCTCCTAGCTTTCTCAGTTGTCTTACATTTAAGAGGTTCCATTATTGTCATGGTAGAGTGCTGGGAGGAAATTCCAAACACCCCATAACAAGTCATGTTCAACTGAACTTCATATAGACCATCTTAAAAAAAAACAGTAACAGATTTGCCTTTGTGTTTTAATACCGGATGTTGAGGTTAATGATCTGGAGTCAGACAGATAGTTAGTAAAACTTACTAGTTAGCGATCAGACATTCACTTGCCTGCTTTGAAGTATGTCTTCAGGAGTTAATGAGACAAAACCTGGAACTTTCTGATGCAGAGACCTCTCACTCCCAGCTCCTGTGTCATGAATATCTAACCGCTTTCTGCTCAGTTGTTCTGTTTCAGATGAACTCAGGAGCCGCACACCGTG
Source organism: Arvicola amphibius (assembly GCF_903992535.2). Classification (NCBI taxonomy): domain Eukaryota; kingdom Metazoa; phylum Chordata; class Mammalia; order Rodentia; family Cricetidae; genus Arvicola; species Arvicola amphibius. The sequence goes on from NC_052059.1 coordinate 21,199,572, forward strand.
GTTTTGTATAAACTGAAGAAGACAGCAGTTACAAAATTTCCTGGCTTTCCCGGCATCTTTTCATTTTAAAAATTGTTTTCCTCTGTTCCCTCCATCATTAAAAAAAGTTGGTGTTTGGGAAGGGGCCAGCTAGCACAAAATTAACCTAAGTTAATAAATAGAAAAAAATCCGCCACCAATTTTATATCCAAGTCTATATCTCAAAGTCCTGCTTGAGGAACAAACAAACAACAAATACTAAATACTAACAAATCTATTGCGTAGAAAGCAGTATTGGAGCTGGGGTGGTGGGAACTGTCAGTACTGATCTCCAGGGCCGGGGAAAGGTCAAAGACAAAGTTGAGTGAAGACTTGCAGCTTTTTTTTTTTTTTTCCTGAGGAGCTTTTATTTATTTCCCCCAATCTTACTTTCTGAAATTCAAAATTGAAAATTACTCCCATACTTATTTAAAGTAGTAGCCCCACTATAAAAATTATAAAACACTGGAGGTGAAAGAGAGACTTAGAGTAGAGAGTATATATTGCATAGATTAAAATACCCAGAAAAAGGAAAGTAGGTGTCTAATTCAGAATTATCCCACTGGTTCACGCAGATGTATTCATTCTCCAAATCCGTAGAACTCAGTTCTCTGATTTCTCTTTATTTCCCCCAATTTGTCTTATTTATCAATATTCTGTTAAGTATGTGTGACTGCATTTCGTGTAATTTACATACATATAGGTTATGCACCACACAGAAAAACTTTCAGATTTAGCATCCCATCAGTTAACCTCAACTAAGTCCAAAGTGTTATACTAATAATACCGGATTGAATGGAAATAATTTGCTGCCTCCCTGACCCCACTGAGAAGAGATTTGTGGGGCTGATTTGGGTGATGCGTATCCATTTAAGAAGAGGTGTCCAGGCAAGTTTGAACTACTGCCTTCTTCCCAAGCTATATGCAAAATTATGGCTTTGTCCTAGTGCGAGCCTCATCTACATGCATAGATTTCCTCAAAGTCGTCTTTTATATTTATCACCATGGAAGAATGGCTTGCCACCCTGGATGGGGGCCTGGCCACCAGGGAAACAGCAGGTGCATAGCCAGAAGTTGTATCTTGAAAGTTTCTTTCCCCCTTTTGTAATTCCTTGTTGCCATTCATGGTATTCCACTAGTAACAGTCACTTCAAAAGTAACAAAGTCCCAGTTCAGACGGGAGATTCTCTAAAGCTCTTCAAATAGTTCACAAGGCTTTAAAAAACGAAGCCAGCTCAATGGAGTGGAAGTGTTACTCCCTCACTCCCTATGGCTTCTAAAAAAGCCATTAGCAATACATGTCTCCTCGGGAGCATTTATGCTAACATTGTTTTCTTCGGTTTGTTTTGCTGTCTTGCTGCCTTCCATATAAACAACCCTTGCAAACAGGAGCTTAGCTGAAGATAATGTGAAGAAATATTGTTTGTCTTCCCCCATCCCCAGCAAATGGCTGAAGGGTGTCTAACAATTGCACACTCAACCATTGTGTGGGACCTGACTCGTATAGAAGCACTGCATCCCAAAGATGCACAATTGAAATGCTATGCAATGGAATTTTGTGAGCGCTATTTTCTAAGACTGAGGTAATGCAAACAACACAAACTTCAATGAAGTGATGATGATTCCACGTTTCATATTGTGCCATATAATACTTATGTCCTACAAGTGTAACTTTTAGAAGAGTAGCAACTTCCCCTTTTTATTTTTTGCTATTATCTCTAGCGATTAAATGTCACTCCTTTCTATAAAAATCAATTTTCATGGGGGAAAACCTAGGACCTGTGTCATAACAGCCCTAGTCTTATGGAGAGATTAGACATAACTCATGAGGCATGTTCCATGTTGTTCAATTAGCATTTTGAAGAATGATCTCCTCGCACAATAGCTGTTGGTACAGTTACTGCGGAAGAGTGAAGCGGGAAGATTGGCTAGAGGGATAATCAAGTGGTGGCCCTAATTGTAGGCTTAGTTTATGTGTACTGAGGCCAATGAAAAAGTCTTGCCATATAGTCGGTCTAGCCAAGAGAAGAGCTTTGCCAGCCTGCCAATCAGAAGCAAAAGCTCTATTACTCTCAGCAGAGTGTTCCTGAAGCATCTACAGAGTCCTAGCTTTCCTGTGGGCATGCGCTGACCTTTCTCAGACCAGATTATTTTGGAGGTCACAATTGTTCTCTGTCCAAAATCGTAAGCAAGAAGAGATGACAAAGAGCTATTCTGTCATGGATTTATATTGATATGCAGCACGGTTGCCTATGTGCACACATTCACTGCACTATCTAAAGCCAGATGTGGTTGGGTAAGAAAGAGGAGTGAGGAATGATAATTTGAAGAAAAATTGGATGGGAGGAAACCAAACTGACAAACGTTTCTCTATATTCAATTACATTCTCTTTAGTTTGAATAAATACCACCAATAAAACAATAATAGCAGTCATGTAAACATTTTTTTTTAAAAAAAATACACACTCCAGACACATTTATCTCATTTAATTCTAACAACCACCCCATGCTGTTCACAGTCTTCAGAAAAATGAGGGAAAGAGCACAGATCTTTGGCCAAATGAGTTGGCCAAAGTCAACTTGTTCATAGAGAAGAGGAAAGAAATGCTTTATATTATTCATGGGCATCTCATAAAACTAACCCTTATGCTCCATTTATAAAGTCACAAACAGGGAAATATACTTCCTTATCACATTAATGAATACCTTAGATTTTGAATTATGATTTTATACATGAACCTATGTAATATAATTTAATCTTTATAAATAACATAATTTATATAAATGAAATTACAATTGTGTGATGCCATTAAATATAAATATATAATGAATTATGTTTACATGCATGGTAGTGTACATTTGGAGGGCACGCAGGTCCAGTGTAGAGTACAAAAATTTGAAGAACGCCACAAAAATTCTGAGGCTAAGAAAGGCCATTTAGAGCACCAGCCCTTGTCTGTATCCTGTCGTAGACCCAGGTGTATGGCCCAGATGGCACAGGTATAAAACCCATGAAACGGGGGAAACGCGACTGTGAGAGCTATTACCACTGTTCACCAGCTATAATACATTTATCCCAAGAGGCATTTGTACAGCTGTTAACATATACGGGCCTGTATTTTCACTTGTACTTGCAAAGATATTTAAGATTTATGATGATGGGTATCTTTCCTCTATAAAGACTGCAAAATAAGGGAATTTACCAAGAGTGCAATCAGGTGATGAGATGTGTTCCTCGGGGATTATTGCAGTAAATGAAGACGGGGATGGCAAGGCTTTTCTGTCCTGGGAGGCAGCTATGGGGGAATTAAAAGGAGAATCCTTATTTCTTTGTTGGTTTGTCCTGTTATTATGTTATCATTTGTAACATAATTACACGTTCTTCAAATTTTTGTACTCTACACTGGACCTGCGTGCCCTCCAAATGTACACTACAATGCATGTAAACATAATTCATTATATATTTATATTTAATGACATCACACAATTGTAATTTCATTTATATAAATTATGTTATTTATAGAGATTAAATTATATTACATAGGTTTATGTATAACTATGAGAAGAGATGGAAAAAAACTGCAGAAACAGCAATTTCATTTCCGGAGAAAGACAATGAAACAGGTACTGGCCTGGGAATTATATTCTGAACTTTACATAAGAATTTTCCAGCTGTGGAGTGCCATCCTCTGTAGAGGTCCGGTTTCCCACGTTTATGGGATGGTTTTAATATTGCTCGGTATTAGAACATTACTCTTGTCTGTTTACATTTTTGAAGCAGATGAGTGTTGAAACTGGCTTTTTTAAAAAATTTTGTTGATTAATTTTATTATTTGATAATTTCATGCACATATGTAATGCATCTGATACATCCTATTATTGTCTCTTGCCTCTTATTCTTCTAACCACATCCTTACCAGTCTCTTTTCCAGGTTTGTGACATTTGGTTTTGTTTTGTGGCCCATTTGGTTTTACCAAACCATCTGAGACCATTGAATTGGAGCTATCAACTGGAGTCTGGTCACCAGCGGGTACACACTGAAGGCAATGATTTCTCTATATTTTAATCGATCATTATCAAATAGCTCATCAGTGATGCATGGAATCCCCTCCTTCCATGCATGCCTGCTGTTGGCAGGTCCATTCTTGTGTAGATGTAGTGCAGGCATCTGAAGCTGTTGTTGGTTCTCCTTTGCAGTGGCTGTGTCTCGCTCTGAAGCATTTTGTAACTCTTCTCTCTGTCATTCAGATCTTATATTCTTTCCCTTTTCCAGTGCTCTCTGAGAATGAGAGAGGATGCTATTAATGTCTTATTTAGTAACTTACCATTGCTTGCTCTCAGTGCCTTGTGCATAGACCAGTGTCCACATTCACTGGACAGAGGGGCTTCTCTGAATAAAGCTGAAAGTATCACTTGTATATGGTTATAAACTTAAGTATTGAGAAGACCACTTCATATTGCCAATTGCAGCATTTGGTTCTCTCCTAGGGCCTGTGATCTCTCCTGCTATGGGTTTCTAACCAGGGTTTACAGCTCCAGACGTGATTCTTAGTCTCTATTCTAATCAGAGAGCACTTGGTGGTTCTTCAGACAACTGGCCTTCTTTAATAAGTGTTGGCAATAGTGTTAATTACCATTTTTGTTGTGATAACCGTGCACAGTGGTTTAAAGTAACACACATGCACATGCACAGTACATGCATACATTATTCTGTGCTATGGAGACCAGAAGCTCCTAATGAGTGTCATTTGGTTGAAATTGGTCTTCGCAGGGCTGTGATCTTTCTGGAGGTTCTACCCTTCTTCAAAGATTCCTCTCTCCACTTTCCCTCCCCAATCTCTTCCTCTTGCATTCCTATACTTCTAGTTCTTCCTCTATCTCTGTGATCAGCGGTTCGTATCTTCAAATCTTAATCTGGCCCTTCTGCTTCCCACTCTGACTCATTCGTAAATACCCAGCGCTTTTATTGAGTGCACCTGCACAAGTCATAATAGTCCTTCCATCTCAAAGACCTTTAGCTTAAGAATACTTGCAATCTCTTCTGCCATGTACAGTTCCATATTCACATATACTTGGGAGTAGGATGGAAGCAGTTTAGGATGGCCATTATTTTGCCTGCCTCAAGAGACAAAAGCAATTGGCTTCATTTTGAAAAGCTAGCTTATGAACGCTATCATCTTTACATTGCATTTACAATCTTGGAAACTTGTAATATATTTTCAATCTCAACATCACAGATTCAGCCTTGAATTTTCATTCATGTATTCCTTCTGTATTCATGAGTTTCACACATGGGGGTTCAGCACCGTGGATTGAAGGTTCTTATTAGTGTCTACTGAATACGTTTCAGATTTTCCCGTCACCGTTCTTTAAACAGCACAGTGTAACGCACACTTCCACAACAATTATGCTGTATTAAGTATTACAGGCAATTCAGAACTGAATCGAATTGACGTGTTCAGAAAGATGCCTGCGGGTTTTATGTAAATACTATACAGTTATGTGTAAGGAACTCGAGCACCCATGGATTTTGGTATGCATTGGAACTGGAGAACCAAACTTGTCAGATACTGATGGACGGCATTTGTAAACAACCACCAAAAATGTTTGCTTAATGATGAAAAACAATTCTCTGAGAAAAGGAGCAATGTCTGCAGATGTTTTAAATGTCACCTTAGCCCTTTCCGGTCACCACAGTCACGGTCCACATCCAGCTCTTGTGCAGAAAAGTGGAGTTCTTCGGGAGCTGCTTCCAGCTCTCCACTGAGCAGCTCCAGTGATTATCAGGAAATAAATCAACTGTCAGCAGTTAGAGGTAGCTATTAAATCTGAGATTTGAACATCTTAATTGGTGCTTTAAATGTTAAAGAGGCGAAATCATGTTAGATACATAAAGCTGCTTACATGTGAAAACCTTAGCGCCGTATCTCGTGGTTAAGAAAGAACTACGACATGGACGGGCTCTGTGTGAGCCTTGTCAGTTCGGTTGCTCACCTTCCTGGACCTGGGGGGAGTTGGGAGGACCTTGGTCTCAACATAGTGTAGAGAACCCTGATGGCTGTTTGGCCTCAAGAGGGAGGGAGTGGGGGTGTGGGTGGAGGGGAGGGGAGGGAAGGGTGAGGAGGAGGGGAGGAGATGGCAATTTTTAATAAAAAATAAATAAACTGGGAAAAAAAAAAGAAAGAACCCAGAACACTGTGTTCTGGGTTGAATTAGTTTACCTTAAAACTTTTTTGGGGAAAAATAAGGAAACCCAATAAAAATTTTACATGTATGGAGGACAATTGTCCAGTTGATTACTGAAAATTCAACCCGCATCTGCTTTGTAAGCACAGACAAAAGATCTGGTTCTGAGACACGGAAGCTATACATCCAATCCATCCTTTTAAATTTTCTGACCTGGGAATTTTCTGACCTGGGAATTGCTTTAGTGCATCACAATTATTTTCAACACATTTTGTTTTCTTTTAGTAAATTATTTATTTTTCCAGGGACATATAAAATAATAGAAAAAAATCACTGTTTTGGAATTTGCTCATTGGGATCACTACAACAAAGCCCTGTAAGCATAGAATTCTGTAAGTTTCCTTTGCCTCTTTTCAAGAATCATAAATGCTGGGAGAAGCAGTACAGAGGTGAGCATTCTGCGTCAGAAAGTGAATTGTCAGGCAAGAGATTCAGGCCATGCAGCAGAAGCATGATTAGTTTTAGACAACATAGTCTTTACATTTGGAAGTGTCATTTAAAATCCATTATAATAGGGTTCCTTATTTGCCTGGTAACAGTTTCATCCTAAAGTCACCTCTTACCACATGTTCACTGGATAAGAAATAGTTGTTGTGCCCAATAAAAATATTTCTATGCATCCATGTCATTTTAGATATGATATACAAAGAAGAGATTATTATTTTAAATACTATTTAACTGTATCAAATAATCCATGATCTTGAATGTTACCAGAACTTTGTATTTGCATAATACTGTTTTTAAATTATTAAAAATTATTTGAAAATATAAAAGTATTTTTATAAAACCAGTAAATCTACTTTGAAGCAGATTCTTGGGTAAAAATTTTGATATAATGATGAAGTCAGTACTGTTTGTTCATGGAACATGTTTTTAGCAAGGGTAACTGTTCATTTAACAAAATGCTTTGTTGCATTGAACTTTCCCTGTCAACTAAAGATGTTTAAAAGTGGAATATTCCCATGCCAGCTACTCAATTAAAAATGTGTGGTTTATCTATTTTGGGGATAATTTATGTCAATTTTTAAATCCTGGGTTAATTAAATTTGACCCTACATTCCAGAATGTTATTGGATATTTATTTAAGGAATGCAAATAAGTTTAAATCTAATCTTAATATTAACCACTGCTTATGTAATTAGAAAGTAGAATCAACTAGGGGAAAAGGCAATGCATTTTTAAGTACATACAAGCACAACACAGTGTGAAAATCCATAGTATGTCCTTCTACTCTCAGGGTAATTTAAAGTCCGTGGGCTGGAATTTGCATGTGGTGTCTTCATAGTTGCATAAACACAACTTTTCAGACTTTTTTGGAAACACCTTTATGATCAAAAGTGCTCATTAAAACTTTCATATTACAATTGGTAAATGCATTCTGATTGCAAAAGAGCAGCATCTTCCCTTTGTCAGCGGTGGGAGCATCTTTGTTCTCAGAAAATCACAACGCAAATTGATTCCGAAGCAAAGACTCGCAACCCCGTGCAAATATTTCTTAAATTTCACAATAACAGCTATTTACCAACATATTTTACTCCATTTAAAAAATGTTCAGTGAGGTGGACTCAAATGCACACTGGAGTGTCTTAGGTTCACCTTGCTAGCAATCTCGCAGTACTTTCTATTTTAATCATATGCAAACTATCTTTACAAATTAAACTCTAGCAACGTTGCTTAATTTTTAAATACATTCAATCATTGAATAAAAGTTTTTAAAAAAATATTTTACGTAATTCCGCAGAGTGATAAGTGATAATGCTCTCACTAAATTCAGGCTAGCCATTGAATATTGCAACACTTTGGCTACCACCTTCTTACTAAGTATGTGATATGAACCATGACATTACAATCTTAAAACTGTAACAAGAATGAGTTATGTTTGTACTATTTCCCATTCTCATTATATTCTTTGTCACACAATGAATTAATGTTGTGCCATTTTCTATTCTCATTACAATCTTTTCCTTATGAATGGGGTATCAGAATTTTAATGCCTTTTGTAATCTGTGAAATATAGTAGTATGTTTTGTTATACCACTATGACCTTGCTAATATTTTGCATTTTGATTGGTTAGTCCAACCTGTCATATACAGGGTAAGGTTAGAATGATTGGCCAATGAAATAATTCTTAGTGCTTTTGACTGCTTTAATAAAATCAGTTTAAGGAACATTTTTAAAACCTTAATTTTTTTACATGCTTGAACAAAATGATAACCTTGGCATAAAAGACAAGAACATTTCTCCATAGAAAATGCAGGGGTGATTTTACTAATGCTGTATAGAGGAATTATTTTAGATTTTATGAAAAATTAGTAATGTTTTATTATATATTACTTCTTTATTCTAATTATTTTCTATTAGTATTTTAACTTGAATGCATTTAAAAGTATAACGAAGTTTTTATTATTTTGTCTACACCTTCATCCAGATCTTTCCTATTAGCTAGTCATTTGAATATCAGTACTGATGCTCTGTTTTTGCTCTGTGAGAGTTGATATTATTTTTCCATAGTGAAATTTTAACATGTTGTCTTATATTGCCCTATGTTATAAAATATTATTCTGCACAGTAAGAAATGCTTTGAGAAGAAGTTTGAGTTGCTTGTTATTTTAGCTAATAAACTTCTTTCGGAGGGCATGTCACATTGTACCCACTCATATCTCAATTCATTATTTTTCTGTCTGTCTATATTCTATCATTTATCTATCATCTCTGTTCTTGCTCACTTATGCCATCTGTGTCTCTTTTTATACTTGTGCCTCATTTGGCCCAAGCCTCTGGGGAAATGATGAAAGTGGGTGCTTTTTAGAAGTATACGACTGCAGGTAAATTGCTGTGTGTTAGGGTTTGGAAACAAGGCTAACTTTATAGAGGAATGATCAAAGCAAATGCATGGGAAGTTGGAAGTAAAAACTGTAGTTAACAAAAGCCATCTACTTTCGGTATGCAGTTACATGATACATCTTACTGCTTTGAGAAAGTAGGATCCTGGAGGGAATAGGAACTTAGCTAGAGGGGGAAAAGTGGATAAATTCCAGTTTGGTAAATGGTGATGGTCTCTGTAGCAAATTTCTACCATGTAAGAAACACTAAGAAATAATTGAATTGTATGTGCCATCGGTTCATTCTGTTCCATGAAGTAGGACAGTAGCAATTGCAGCTTCAGGACAAAATGGCAAGTATCCAAAAACACGTTTCATTTCTATTTTTAAAATTCTAACTTTTAAAAGTTGTTCGCAAATCTTCTGGATACGCGACCTTCTTTCTTTCAATCATGTCTCTTTTAATTTGAAGGCAGGAAACTGCAGAGGGTGCTACACTTTGCACCTCTACAACTGTATTTTCTCTCCCCCGTTTAGTCACCCAAACCACACTGCTATGAGTATTCCCACTGACCACAGAGCTATGTCATAATGTCCGAGGCACAGGGAGTTTTATTAGCAAGGAAGAGTCTGCCTGGCTGCCCGGGGCTTAAAGCGAGCATCTTCATGCCATCTCCACACACAGCACTATCTAGAGCTTCTGTCCGTGTGAACAGAGGTTTCCCAAGGGCTAACAGAGGCAATTCCAAAATATCAAGTGGAAGAAAATTCAGACTCCGAGAGAAGGTCCCTCTGTCACCACCCATGCTGACCTTGCTGTGTCAAATCGAGGAATTTCTTTACTCACTCTGGCAATACGAAAACTTTATCACGCTAGCATCTTTAGGTGAGCGTGCCACTACTTCTTTGCAGTAAACCTCCGATTCAGCCAATTATCCGTCCTCCAGAAAGAATGCTGGTTTTTACAGTAATTACAGGCTCGCTCAAAGTGTGCCTTTCTATCCTGCAGTGCCTTTTATTATTTACAGTCAGGATACTGGAGTTTGCTGAATTTTATTTGAGAGAATATAGGTTTTTGGTCTATTTTTTCTAACTTGAAATTTTTCTGGTATGCACTGTTTGTTTTAATTGCTTTATTGATATTTGATTTTTCAATCAGTGTTTATATTTTAAAACTTTGAAGATAAATCATGACCTTTATTTGTCTTTAAGATTTTGAACATCATGGGCTTATAAACCACATTGTTCATGTTCAGTTTTGAATGCTTATTTTTTTCATTTTCTTTCAAATGGGCGTTTCAATAAATTTGTTTTTATAGTTTTCAGTTATCACTGTGCCTGAAAATTTGTCATGAACAATTTCTCATGGTTTGCTGATATTGAGTAATTTAAGTCATATTCTTTCAGCAAATGGAAAGAACAAAAAGAAATTAAGTATAATCCAGGAAAAGTGAAGTCATACTCAGATCTCCATTAAAACCTAATCTGTGGCATAAGCTCAGGTTTGTTGCCAGTTTCTGGAGTGTTTAGGGATCAAGCTATTTAATAATAATCCTGGTTCAAGTTGTCCTATGTGCTTAAGAGTGAAAAAATTGCCATTGTGTCTTGCCTAATATCTCTTATGCCCGCTTAGGTTTTGTCTCGATTTAGCGTTAATATTTCGGTGAATCTCAATAAAGGTGACAAAGTGAAGAATCTGTTTTAAAATGGAATAAAGAGAATGAAAGAGTATATAACTGTTGTCTTTAGGTAAATAAAACCATATGCTGATTATCTAAAAATCTTTCACCAATTTGATTAACCCTTGGTATTCAGAGTCATAAATCCATTATTCTTAGTCTAAATACCTATATAATTCATAATTATGTTATCTTATTCCTACTCTACTAAAAGAAAAAGAGCTAAAATTTAAGTCTTCTGATGTTGCACACATTGGACATGGAATATTGTGGATTATTTCACTGGATTAGAAAGAAGCAGATTTTATTTTTACATATTTTTTTTTTGTTTTTCGAGACAGGGTTTCTCTGTGGCTTTGGAGCCTGTCCTGGAACTAGCTCTTGTAGACCAGGCTGGTCTAGAACTCACAGAGATCCGCCTGCCTCTGCCTCCCGAGTGCTGGGATTAAAGGCGTGCGCCACCACCGCCCGGCCTATTTTTACATATGTTAACAAAGCTTTCAGTGATAGTTTTCTCTTCATTCCAGCAGATTTAACTGTCACATTAATATTATTGTGTTGATATAATTATTCATAATTAATAAATAATCATAGTTGCCTTCTCAAGCATTATTAGTGTTTTTCTTCTGTATAAATAAGTAAACTACAGTATGGGGAGAAGCATCGCAGAATCTCAAGAGTCTAAAGGTAATATGTGCTGGATGTGAAATTTGAGCCTAGATAAAAACAGCTTTTGGAAGCTATCCCTTAATCATTAAATTATCTCTTCAAATAAAGAAAAACTTCCATTGTAAGACTATTTTTCTTGGCTGTAATATGAGCTGAAATAATCAGGAGGCATTATTCCTAATCAAGATTGCCTATGGTAATTCCAGAGCTGGAGTCTCCGAGCCTATCAAGGGCATAGATGAAATGAGAAAGTTGCAAGGCATTTGATGCAGTTCCTATTCCTGTATGTGAGTCAGACTCACACTAGGAACTACAAAGTAGAGAGTGGTATAAGGGAACCCAACATCTCTTGTTTCTTATGGTCTCTGAGTGTAAAGGAATAGATTCAGGGGATGGTGTGGAATGTTCCCTGGAGTCTCTGGGAGCTTTTGAGTGTGCAAGTTAAAAGAAAGCCATCATCATGGGGAGCGAATGGAACAAATATCAAGACATTTGGACCCTTCAAAACCACAGGTCAAATTAAAGTAGTCAAGGCTGGGCATGGTAGAATATACCTTTCATCTTTGCATGCAATAGGCAGAGGCAGGAGGATCTCTGTGAGCACGAGGCCACCCTGATCTACATGGTGAACATCAGTCCTGCCTGAGTTACACAGTGACAGCTGTCTTCAGAAAACAAACAAAAAACAGATAGAAAACAAATTAAGCAAAAATTAAAATAAAACAAATAGATAGCTGAGCTTCACGAGTTCATGTGGTTACCTGCAAGGAAGAAACTACCATTTGCATGAATCCACAAAGAGAGAATTTCAAGATATCCTCTTTCATGAGTCCACCTAGAGAGAATTTCCTGGCTATTATAGTAGCTGAATGGGATCCAAGGGCCAGTCAAGAAAATGACATCAGGAAGAACACTAAGGACCTTCAGAGCATCACACAGAAACCACATGGTTGTAGGCCACCAGAAAAGGAGATCCTCAAAATTTATCTCAGGCACACAGGGATCTGTACTGAACCTAGAATAAGTTATTTTGGTGTTCTTTCATGTAATCAGTGAAAATGAGGGACAGAAGCAGGTTTCCAGAGCAAGAAGAAATTCACTAAGGAAGTTATATCGTGGTGTAATTGTGGGCAAAATCCTGCTTATTGCATTATATGCTCTGGTGTGACCCAATTATTTCATTTGCTGATGCTGATTGCTTAGATGCCTGTTCTCATTTATTTCCATCTCTGTTTTGTTGTTCATCTTTGAGATTTGTGTAAGGCTTTCCAAAGCCCAGTTATGCATGCTTAATTTGAGGTCTGCTAGACCTCTGAGTTCCTCTACCATGATGCTATCTATGATAACTTGCTCTTAATCTGTTTTCTCTCACTTGACAATTAATACCATTAATTAATACAATTAATAGACTGTTCATCCATGGGCTATTGCTCTACTCACTAATACAATACTAGGCAAGGCAAATATAGGTGAAATGAATTAAATTTTCAAATAGAACTGTTAAAAAATCTTATCAAAGAATCTTCTCTTCGCAATACAAAGATCATCTCAAGTTGTCAGCATGCAGAGAAAAAAGATTGGAGTGATCACCCCTAAATCGGAGGTTCAAATCTTAATCTTACTCATGGCTCAGGGATCTTTGTGGAAGAAGGGGTGGAAAGGTTGAAAAGCCAGAGGTGGTGGATAACTTTAAGAAAACAGTGTTTTCCAGACAGAGCTGGGCAGATACATGTATGAACTCTCAGCAGTTGAGGCCTGTGAGGAAGACCTGAGCCAGCTGTTTCCAGACAAAGTTCAAGCATAGATGGGGGAAGGTGGACTTATATTCATACCACCAAATGAGAAGCTTCTGGGAGATAGAGAGTTGAGTTTATTTATTATTTCTTAAATGACATGGCTCCTGGAAGGGTGACCACACATCAGAACTGGCCTTGCTCCTAAAGCCAGCTGGGAAACACAAAGAACAAACTCAGTAGAGAAAAAGAAAGAAAAGGAAACAATCTCAAAATTGTGTGGGAAAGGGTAAGAAGGTTGAGCGGGAGGTAAGAAGAGGATTTGAGATCAAGAGTTTGAATATGTTCAATATATCTCAAAGAATTAATAAAACTAGTTAAAAAACTGCTACTTTCTGCCATAATGATGATCAGATTTGAACTTAGAAAAAGATAAGAAAATCTTTGGATATTGATATATGTAGGCATAGAAACTCAAGTCAGGTGAGACCATTGTGCCTGATCTTGTTTTATGACATTAGGAATGCCTGAGCAAAACAAACATAAGACCACAGAGTTGGATCATTGCAAAAATGAACAAAACGGAAGCTAAGTTAATAAGAACACCCACAAAACATCACAGCCTTTCCTCCAGGAGATGTCCATGGCAATTCTGCTCTATGGCCACAAGGTGTTTTGTTTTCTCATTTGACTTGGTGACACAGCCTGCACTCTTGAATTTCTCAGATCCTAGCTGAGGGAGAGGGGAGCTCCCATCCCATACTTAAATTCTGTGGACAGCATGTCTCTAGCTGTACAGCAAGTTTTGTTTTGTTCTGCAACTAGGTTTTTATTTCTGATTCCAGTCTGTCCTTGAACTCACAACCTTCTCGCATTTACCTCCTAGGTACTGGGATTACTAGTATGGCAGTCACAGCAGCAGATATATATTTAGTATTTTAAACTCTCTGCTTTTAAAATACTTTTATTCTATAACAATATATTTGATAATCAAACTCTTTGGTGTTTATTTAACAAAACTTTGAGCAGTCAAAATACAACTCTGTCCCTTTTAGGGACCTAACTCTTGGAATAGAGGTAGATATTTTTGGTATATGAGTATTTGTATTGAATATGGCATCTGAAACATTGCGGAACAAAATTATCAAGGTTTAATAAACTTTACGCACGACTTGACTACAGTTGTGCATCCAAAGAAAATAAATATAGTTCCTAATTAATTCACCTGAGAATAGCAACTATTTGTTTAAAATGAGCAGTTTAGGCAAAATTATAGATAATTGTTTGTAGAATTTTTAGTCTGTGGCTTTGTTAAAGTTTCAACTGTCACAAAAGACTTCATCTTTGAAAACTTGTTCTTCCAGCTTCTGCACTCAACTTGGGCTTTTCTAAAGCTGTGTTCCTGCTGCTGTACTCTGTGATTTCACTGAGGTAAAATTTAAAGAATATAAAAAAAAATCAACGAATTAAAAAGTTTACTTCTTTTATCCTTTTTATATGCTTTCTCCTCAGTATTTTTCTACTTATCTTTATTTTTGAGGAAATGCATTTTTATGCTTGCTTTCTCTCTTGCCTATTTTCACATTTAAGTGTAGGAACTGTCTATTTTTATTAAGTTACATTTAATACTTTATATGAATTCAGTAATATTGAGTCATATCATGCAATAAAAATCTCCTATCAGAAAGTACAAAGATGTGTAAGGAATTTTTTTCTCCCCACATGTGAGGGTTCTAGGGTAAGGCATGAAACACACAGAAACTGACATACATAACTAGTCACACAAAGAATTGTACTCGCCAGGTGAATATAAGGTGACAGGATGGAGTGGTGTTCTAGAAGACTCTTCATGATCTTCAGACTGTGACCATGCTCATGAATGGGGTTCTCAGCCTAGGCTTAGTGGGTGGTGTTCCTGGACAGTGTTCATTTACAGTCTTTTTGTTTTCTCATGGTTTATTTTTTTTATATTTAAAAATTTCCATCTCCTCCCCTCCTCCTCCCCCCTCCCTCTCCTCCTCCTCCCCCTTCCCTCCTCTCCTTCTCCCCCTTCCCTCCCCTCCCTCCCTCTCAAGGCTAAGGAGCCATCAGGGTTCCCTACTCTATGCTAAGACCAAGGTCCTCCCAACTCCCCCCAGGTCCAGGAAGGTGATCGACCAAGCTGAGAAGGCTCCCACAGAGCCCGTCCATGCAGAAGAATCAGAGCCCAGCGCCATTGTCCTTTGCTTCTCAGTCAGCCCCCGCTGTTGGCCACATTCAGAGAGACGGGTTTGGTCGCATGATCCATCAGTCCCATTCCAACTGGGGTTGGCGATCTCCCATTAGTTCTGTCCCACCGTCTCCATGAGTGAACGCACCCCTCACGTTCCTGACTTTCTCCCTCATGTTCTCTCTCCTTCTGCTCCTCACCAGGACCTTGGGAGCTCAGTCCAGTGCTCCAATGGAGACACCTATGATGTCAGTAATGGACTCAAGAGAGTATTTATACTGAGAGGTTATTTGGACAGACAACTCATAGTTCACTGGAGGCTTCTGCTCTTGTTTTATAGCTTTCATTTAGCAGAGATAACTGTTTTACATTTGTGGGAATAAGGAACAATACGAAAGACACATCAGGCAAAAGAGGTGTGAAAGGGTATGTAGTAGGATGAGCAGATGTGGATCCTTCAGGATGGTGAAAAAGAAGCCAAGGGTGCCTGGAGTCAGCAGGAATACAGAAACACTGGAACACCCATCTAACACAGAGGCAGGGCCAGATCTGGACCCTTAAATAAGGAGCAAGTCATTTTGTCTGCATTCAGTAGAGTGTTCTGTGAGCTAGATTTCTGTGAGCTGCCTTTCAAATTGGGCAGTCTGGTATTTGGGGTATTTGTCGAAGAAAGAAACTGAGAAAGTATCAGATATTTTGATAAAAGGCACGTTCTGTCAGAAACCCACAAGGATCAAGGGAAGAATTAGGAGTCTGCAGGCAGGCTTTGGTGTTTCAGCCTGTGTGGTTTCTCGCCAGCTTCCCCTAATGAGTGGACTGTGGTGCTGAGGGGGGGCTGCTGAAAGTTTCTAATCATTTATATTCTCTTTAATCTGGGGCATTTGAAATGTAAGTAAGTGACTGGCGTGGCAGCCCTCCCTGCGCAGTTCAAATGCGTGAGGCACAGCCTTGGAGAGCAGGAAGCCAGCAAGGAATGTGGTGATGTGGTTTCAGGATCCATCTGGCAGAGGTCTGTGATCAGCCTGTTGAAAAACCCACCTCTGGGCATGGTTGCACAAATGGAGGTTCTGAGCAGGAGGTAGGCCTGATCAAAGGTGTTTAATCTGACTTTTAAGGGCTAAAATACTGGAACTCTGGAATCCTGTTGAGATGCAATTGCAGGAATCTAAATAAAAGGTGATGAGGGTCTGGTAAGGGATGCAAAACTATGAGACTAGGCAAGAAGGAACCAATACAGCGAACTTCAGAAAAACTGTTGCTATGGCCTGGCTGATAAAAGGGAGCCGTTGTCAGTGGCATGGCTTATACTGGCACAGCAGATCTCTTTTGAATCTTAAATCAAATATGTGCTGGCTCCATGGTCTTTGCTAAGTCATTGGCCTTTTTTTTGCTCTCTCTTCAAGACAGGGTTTTTCTGTAGCTTTGGAGCCTGTCCTAGAACTAGCTCTTGTAGACCAGCTGACCTTGAACTCACAGATATCAACCTACCTCCCCCTCCTGAGTGCTGGGGTTAAAGGTGTGCACCACCATCGCCCTGCTCATTAGCCTTCTTGATCCTTGTTTTCCTCCCCCATGAAGAGAATGGAGTCATTCTGAAAAGCTGAACAATTATCTTATAATACATAGACAGTGAAGAGGATATAATGTTTTGCATATTGGGCCCAAAAGTGAGTGATTCCTATCATTTATTTTTGTTGTTATTATTGTTGCATATAGGATGAGATGGGAAGCTGAAATGGGAAAATCCAAGGATCGAAAGCATTGGGGTGGCATATGGTTAATTCTGTACAGATAGAGACTTGTAGCTTTATTCACCAGCTACCAGAATTGTAAGCAAACAAGTGTATTTTGAGAGTGAATGTAATAGATTTAGTAAAACAAACAAGAAAACAAGCAATGCTTGTTGAAGCACTGTGGTGGCTGGCTAGGTTTGATGGTGCCAAGAACTGGTGTTAAATCAGACTAATTTTAGTGAACTATCCATTAGATGACTTTGTGTCTCACTTCTCCTGAACCTAAGGTGAGGCCGCTCCACATATGATGTGATTCTCTACTGTACTACAGCACATGACCTATAGGAGCTACCACTGAAATTGAAATACTTATTTAGGTAGCAACTACTACTTTCACACAGGAGCTATAGTTTAAAATAATCAACTTGCCTGATACCTTTAATATGGTTCCTCATGTTGTGGTGACGTCCAACAATAAAATTATTTTTGTTGCTCCTTCATAATTTTGCTACTATTGTGAATGGAAGGGTCATTCTACCACAAAAATATTGTGACCCACATTGAGAAATGCTGCTTTAGAAAGCAGCTATGATTGTTGAATTAGAACAGAAACAAGGTATGGAAAATCACTGTTCAGGTAAGAAAGAAGGCTGGAATGGGTGTATGTTCTTGGTTTAGTTATCAAGATAATTTTCAGATGATGTCTTAGTTTATGATTTTGCATACAGCTGTCTTAAAAAAATCTAAAGTATGCCACCATATAAAACATTGGTCTTTTCATCTGGAGGACTAATGGGAAATTCTCCATCCCCTTTTTAAAGACATCTTATTGTGTGTAGTGTGTTGTAGGAGGTTGCTTGTTGTTGCTGGGCTCCTCAGACTCAAAATAACCACACAAAACTATATTAATTAAGTCACACTGTTTGACCAATTAGCTCTAGCTTCTTATTGGCTAGCTCTTACATCTTAATTTAACCCATTTCTAGTAATCTGTGTATCATAACATGACTGTGGCTTACAGGCAAGATTCCATCTGGTGTCTGTCTCTGGCAGGACTACATGGCTTCTCCTGACTGTGTCTTCTTTCTCCCAGCATTTGGGTTAGTTTTCCCCAGCTATCTCTTTTCTGCCCTGTTGTGTGGGAGATTCTTCTATCTATGTGTTGCTTTTATTGGTTAATGAATAAACAAACTGCCTTGGCCTGTTGATAGGGTAGAACTTATATAGGCAGGAAAACTGGACTGAATGCTGGGAGAAGGAAGGCAGAGAAAAGGAAGTTATAGAGATGGAGCCACTGGAGACAGACTTGCTGAAACTTTGCTTGTAGGCCACGACCTTGTGGTAGTGCACAGATTAATGGAGATGGGTTAAATTTATATGTAGGAGTTAGCCAACAAGAAGCTAGAGCTAATTGTCTAAGCAATGATTTAATTAATACAGTTTCTGTGTGATTATTTTGGGGCTAAGCAGGAGGAAACAACAAGCAACTCTCTTCCCCAACAGATTGGTGCCTATGTGGCCAAATAAATCCATATAATATCTAAGAGAGCTTAAGAAGTCATTCTAGAAAAATAAATATAGAGTTTAACATAGCTTCTTGCTGTTTGCTGACAGCATGCCACAGCTCCTTTAAGAGAGGTTTTCCCGACTGAGCAGCAGCAGAAAAAAAGCAGCACTGTTTTGAAATGCAGGCTTTCTGGGACATGCTGCCAATGCGACCTGTAGCTCTTTAGGGAGACTAAGCATTTGGATGGGGTTTGTGAGCAGATAGCTACCACTTGCTTAATGGTGGCATAAACTGGTTGTGTGCCTAGAAGTGAGCAGTGTGTGTGGCTCTCAGAAGCAGTGAGCAGCTCTACCATGTTTGTTTTCGGGCCACCTGGCAGCTCAGACCTGAAATAATCACACAGAAACTATATTATTTAAATCACTGATTGGCCAATCATTTAGGCATATTGCTAACTAGCTCTTACATCTAGAATAAACACATTTCCATTATTTTGTATTTTACTATGAGGCTCGTGGCACACCTGCAAGATTTCAGCATGTCTGTTTCTGGTAGTGGCTCCATGGCTTCTCCCTGACTCTGCCTCCTCACTCTGAGCATTCAGTTTAGTTTTTCCCACCTAGCTTTATTCTACCCTATCAGGCCAAGCCAATTTCTTTTCTGATTAACCAATCATATTCACGGCATACAGAGAGAAATTCCATATCACCTACCCAAATATACATATGCACTGAGGGAGACAGAAAAAGGCAGAGAGATACTCTTGCCTTGTAGTTTATCCTCGTTTCCAACCCTGGTCCTCCTGTATCAGCCTTCCAAATGCTATGATTATAAGGTTATACATCCAATCCATTTACTATTTGAATACAGTTTCAGTGATTTCTTAACACTAATCCTAAGAAACCAATAAAGAACATGTTCAAAAGAAGATTTGTATATGTCTGCTAATAAGGAAACTTTGAAATTCTCTCATATTTAACTGGATAGTTAAAAGCTTCAACAAATTTATTTTGTGTTTTGCTTATGTATAAAACTTTGTATTCTAAACAATAACTTAAGATAAAATGTTCTCTCTTTCCCCCTTATCATGAGTCTACTTCTTACTTTTAAGAAATCTTTCAAGATCCTTCATGGAAATCACTTCTGACTGTTTGCATTAAATGTCACCTTTAGTTGATTTCCTTTCAAAAATTTTAATAACTGATAATCTTCAACGCTGATCACTTTAAAGTAACTTTTTCTCATGTTCAATAAACATATTAATATATATTTGAAAAAGCATAATTGACATGAAGTATACTTTAGTGCACATCTAGATGTATTGCATTGTTTGTGTAGTGTTTCTATTGATAGATATATATCTAAATGTTCCAGATTCCAGTCCATAGCTATCACCTAGAAAAATGAAAGGTAAACCAGAAAACATGAGACCTTAGATTGTAGCCTGTGAAACATCAGCATAAAATGTTTTGATTGGTTATTCTCACATGTTCTGAAATTCTAAATTAATGAAACAAGAGAATCTTTTTAAGTTAAAATAAGTAGCTTATGCATAGTCATGTTGTTGCATTGTAATAAAACTGGAAACTCTTTGAAAAACAAATTTATTCTAGAAGATTTCAAACATGAATAAAAGTAAACAAAAGAGTACATTGAGCTCCTAACCATTTGCCCTCCAGTTTATGCAATTAGCATTACATAGCCAGTCTGGTTTCATCTTTACTCAGTATTTTTCTCCTGGCACATATTTTATTTAAACAAATTACATAATCATATAAACTCATTCATGTTGATCTTAGTATAAAACAAGTTAAAAGGATTCTTCATTTAATATAATGCATTACCCTGATCACATCTTTAAAAATTCAGTAAAATATTAATATTATCAAATATCCAGATACTATTTAGATTTCTATTTGTCTTATAAGTGATATTTTGTAGTACATTTTTTTATCAGAGTCCAAAATAAGTGTCAACATTATGAACAACTGATGTGTATTTCCAATCTATAGCTCTTCCCTCCATGCTTGTTTTGTCTTGTTATTTGTTTGTTAAAGAAACCAGGTTGTGTATCCTGTTGTCTGTTCCTCTCAGGCATTTGCAGATTCATCTCCCTGGTATGGTGTGAGATGCTACTGTGTCCTATGTCCTTCTCATCTAATAATAATTAGGTCTGGAGTCTGAATACAGACAGGTTCAGGAGACCATCCTCCCTGGTTAGATGGATATATTCTATGTCTTGCTGATGCCGGCAAATGAGCAGCCCTGTGCATTTCAAATGTAACCGCAGTGTGAAGCATGGCTCAGGGAATTTTAAACTATTTCAATTGTTCAATTCTTGAGAAAACTCTTCCGATACCATTCATGACTAGAATAGAACATACCTCCTTTCAGAATAATGAAATGCCACTTTAAGGGAAAAGATTATTTTTTTAACAAGCTCAGGTTTTTGCTTAACTAGGAGGTGAAAAGGGATAATTTAAATAATTTTTTAATTTAAATAATAAAAGAAAAATCTAAATATAGGTTTGTTCTTAAGTAGGATTTTTATCTCTGCCCCACCTGAATGGGAGGGACTAGAGACCACACATAAGGTAACTTACAGAGTGCACTAAAGAGGTCTGCCCATGATCACAGCAACTCCTATTTGCTTAGTACTTACTGCATGCCAGCACAATTCAGGGTTTTGTTTCAGCATCAGCTGATTAAAATCTCATGCAACCTTATCTTACCCAGGAAGAAGTAAAGTGAATACTTCTGAAGAGTGGGTGTCAAGGTCAGGGAGGCTGAATCCTGAGCCTGCCTGTTAACCTCTCAGCAAAATGGTCCTTGGTAATGCACACCCAAAAGAAGACATGCATAGAAAGCTAATTGAGAGCATTGTTATCTTTTTTTTTTGATGTTGCTATTATCTTTATGTCCTAGTTTCATTGCCTTTCATTAAACTATACTGTAAAGCCAATCCATTCAGACACAGGCATTACGTTTGCCTTTTCTTCTTCTCCAAGGTCCATGAAGGAGTGTCCACAATTGCACCTTGAACTATGACAAAAAACAGACATGTCTACACAGTAGTTATACAAAGTATCTCTTACCATTGCAGACATTAATATAGAACTTGGTGCTCAGATGTTTGTGCAGTGTCTTCTCTTCTTGCTTATTCTTGATTTCCTAATTCTTTTATTGTTCAGTTAAGCAAAAGATTTAATAACTGTATCTTCACAACTAAGAAGTTCACTTAAAAGTAGGACCCTTCCATAATTGCTGCTTTCCAGTTATAATATATACTGATTTACAAAGTCATTCTTTAGGTAAAAAGGTTAAGCAAAGTTGAATGGAAGTACATTTTTGCATGTGGATTGGAAGTAAATTCCTCATGTTGTAAGAAACAAATTAGTAGAACATACATACACAGTACATCTCCATGTTTTTGAAAGGTGCCATTGCGGAGTAGAGAATGTCCAGCTTTGGAATCATATCATGTGTGAGCTGACACTGTACTACAAATGTAATTGTATGAGTTACTCCTCTGATTATCAGTTTTAAGACTTGAAATGGCTTTTATTAATATACATTAATAATATATGAATAAAGTACTTGATTTATAGTGATACAAATTAATATTTTTGTATTGTAATTGAAGATGTTCTGCCTTAACATTTTTTTCTAGCTTCTTTTTTTCCCATGGTTTATTTTTTTATTAAAAATTTCCATCTCCTCCCCTCTTCCTCCCTTTTCCTCCCCTCTCCTCCACCCATACCCCCACTCCCTCCCTCTCCAGGCCAAGGAGCCATCAGGGTTCCTTACTCTATGTTAAGTCCAAGGTCCTCCCAACTCCCCCCAGGTCCTGGAAGGTGAGCAACCAAGCTGACAAGGCCCACACAGAGCCGGTCCATGCCGTAGAATCCAAGCCCATCGCCATTGTTCTTCGCTTCTCAGTCAGCCTCCACCGTCGGCCACATTCAGAGAGTCCGGTTTGGTCGCATGTTCCATCAGTCCCATTTCAACTGGAGTTGGGTGATCTCCCGTTAGTTCTGTCCCACCGTTTCAGTGGGTGAACGCACCCCTCACTGTCCTGACTTTCTTTCTCATGTTCTCCCTCCTTCTGCTCCTCATCAGGACCTATTAATAATTTTCCTGCCTCTACCTCCCAAGTGTTAATATACACTATACTACTCATGAACACTTACATAAACTCACTGATCATTATTTTCTGCTTCTGGAAGATGTGGTGAAATCTACTTGTGTCTATAATAGAAGCTAGCTATTGGAATTAAGAAAACTGCTCTTAAGTCAGGTGAGTGAGAAAGGTGCTTGCCTCCAAGTTGGACCACCAGGGTTTAATTCCTGGGAATATGGTGATGGAAGATGAGAGCTGATGCCTACCTCTGGCCTTCAAGCTCACTGTGACATGGACATTCTTGCATACATGCAGATGAGTGAACAGAATAAGCAAGTATAATAAAAAGAAAACTATTCTGACACAGTATCTGCAGTTTAATTTTATGACAATTAGGTAAATGAGGAGGCATGAAGGCACTTTTGGTTCACATGACCACTCAAGAGCAGTTAAGACTTGGCATGAGGTGACACCATCACATATATGTTAGAAATTGTACAGCTTCTCAGTCTGAGTTCTTGTGAGAAAAGGAAAATATATCCGGATGAAACAACCACCATGTCTTCTGACCCAAGTGAGTCTGTATTCAACATTTCTTCCCAAAACCACTTTACAAGACATTTACAGCATGGTCATATATGACTGCAAGAGAATCTAGGAAATACAGTCAGATGGGAGAACATGTGACAGATAGAAAGAGATATGGATTTTGTTACCGTTGGCAGCCTCTGTTTATTTTTTCATGGGATAAATGAAATGGTAAACAAAATTATAAATTGAAATAATTGAGATTATAGGAATGCACAGTGCTTTGTACATCACAATCACCAAAAAGTGTCAACTGACTAACTTTTCTTTCATGTGATTCAGATATCCTGTGATTAAGACTTGAGTAGCCAAAAGGTAAATCTAGCTGTAAATTATGAATTAAAGATATACTTTAGTGAGAAAATTAATGAAAAATGTTGGAAAATATCTGGAAATAAAGCTGTGTTGCATAAAGTAATGAAGTAAACAATTCACTAGGCATGTTGTTTCTTGAGCAAAAATTATCTTAAAATTTCTCTTATTGTGCAGGATTGTTATAGCTATCCTGAGCTTTTTTGTTTTCCCACATGAAGTTGAGAATTGTCCTTTCAAGGTCTGTAAGGGATTATATTGGAATTTTGATAGAGATTTCATTGAATCTCAAGATTGTTTTAGTAAGATGGCCATTTTTACTATGTTAATCCTACTGAATCATGAGCATGCAAGATTTTTCAATCTTCTGATGTCTTCTTTAATTTCTTTCTTCAAAAAACTGAAGATTTTATCACACAAGTCTTTGCTGTACTTGTTTAGATTAACCCAAGGTAGTTTATATTATTTGAGGCTATTGTGAAATGTATTGTTTCCATAATTTTCTGTACAGTCTGCTTGCCATTTGTATGCAGGAGGGCTATGGTTTTTGTGAGTTAATTTTGTATCCAGCTACTTTGATGAAAGTGTTTGTCAGCTGTAGGAGTTCCCTGGTGGAATTTTTAGAGTCACTTATGTATATTACCAGTCATCTGCAAATAACAATACTTTGACTTCTTCCTCTCCACTTTGTATCCCTTTAATCTACTACAGTTATCTTACTGCTTTAGCTTAAAATTCAAGCACTATATTGAATTGATATGGAGAGAGTGAACAACTTTGTCTTGTTCCTGGTTAGTGGAATTGCGTTGAGTGTCTCTCCATTTAATTGATGTCAGTGACAGGCTTGGTATAAATTGTCTTTATTATGTTGAAGCATGTCTCCTTTATCCCAAATCTCACCAAGACTTTTCCCATGAAAAAATGTTAGATTTTGTCAAAGGCATTATCCAAATATAATGAGATGATCATGTAGTTTTTTCTTTCAGTTTATTTGTATTGTGGATTGTAGATGGAGGCTGCTTGTTCATTTCCCAGCTGCCCAGACCAGAAATAACTGCACAGAAACTGTACTAATTAAAAAAGTGCTTGGCCAATAGCTTAAGCATATTTCCAGCTAACTCTTACATATTAAATTAACTCATCTCTATTAACTATGTATCACCATGAGGTTGTGGCCTGCCAGCAATTTTCCAACATGGTTCCTTTGGCAGCTACATGCCATCTCATTGACTCCGCCTACTTTCTCCTCTATCTCTGCTTGGAATTCCCACCTATGCTCTGTTTTGCCCTGTAATAGGCCCAAGCAGCTTCTTTTTTCATTAACCAATAAAACCAAGACATATACAGAAGGACTTCCCGCACCAGTGGATTACATTTATGCTTTTCATATATTGAACCAACCCAGAATTTCTCAGATTATGTCTACTTCATAATGTTGGATGATCTTTTTGATATGGTCTTGGATTCAGTTTGCAAGTATTTTATTGAGTATTTTTGCATCTATGTTCATGAGGGAAATTGGCCTGTAATTCTCTTTGTTGAATTTTTAAGTCTTTTGAGTATTCAGGGTAATTGTGGCCCTATAAAATGAGTTCAGCAATGCCCCTTCTGTTTTTGTTTTGTGAAATAATTTGAGGAGTATTAGACTTAATTTCCCTTTTGAAAATCTGGTAGAATTCTGCATTAAGTCCTTCTGGCCTTGAGGACTTTTGGTTTGGAGACTTTTAATGACTGCTTCTCTGCCAGGGGTTATAGAAACAATAGAAAAAGACAAGATCTCCTGAGTAAATTGGGAGCATGGGAACCTTGGGGGAGGGTTGAAGCCGGGAGGGGAGAGGCAACGAGGGTAGCAGAGAAAAATGTAGAGTTCAATAAAAAAAATCAATAAAACATATAAAAAAAAAGAAACTTGAAAAATTCAGTGATGTACTCAGGGTGGTTGTTATTTTGTGATTTTATGTCATGGAGTTTATGCAATGTCACAATGGAGAAAATAGAAAGGTTTTTGTTAAAAACTGTATTTTCATATGCACATACACGTGCACATACACTCACGCACACACACACACACACACACACACACACACACACACACACACACACACACAAGAAAAGAAAGCTCTGAAACATGTAACATTCACATTGCTTTGCAGCCCTTCTCTAATCTGACCGTTCATGTATACAGTACCCATGGGGCTCAGACAGATATTTAGACTACAAGTATATACACTCTGTCATCCAAGAGGGGACAATTGTATAAAGCAAATCAAGCCAGTCTCAGAGAGATAAATATCATATGTTTGCTCTCATTTGAGGTTCTTATATTTTATATATTTATACACACAATATCATGAACATATATGAGAATAAAAATAGAAATGAAACTATGGGACAAAGGCAGTAGGGAAGATAAGAAATGGGAGGGAAGAGGTATAATGGAGGGAATACATTCAATGTATAATATGAACTCATATGAAAATTTAAAAAAAATTAAACCAATTTTGAAAGAGATAAAATAGTTCTCTATCAATTTAGTTGATGTCAAGAAGATGGTTGAAGTTTTGGAGGTTAGTCAAGATGGAGAGAAGCTGGTCAAAGGCCATACAGTAAGTCAGAGTTACAAGGATAATATGTTAGTTGAATTTAGGTGTTGGGTTTTCTACTAAAAAACATCCCATGTTAAGGTTGGGAGAAATCAAAATAGATGTATGTATGTTGATTGATGATGTGCTCCTTTGCATTTGACAATCCTGATAGTGAATCACAGTCATGAAAAACAAAATTGTTAAAAACTTAAACAGGATCTATCTTCTCTCTACATTATATCACAGTCAGTAATGGGAAAAAGTAATTGTTAGAAACTTAACTACAAAGGTTATCTTGGCATTGTGTTGTGTATTCATGGATTGTTTTAGTTAAGTAGTTAAAATCTATGTAGTTCCATGATACTCTGCTCTTTCATAAATTATAACTTCGTCTATAACATTTCCCCAGTATTCCAGGGAGTGTGCAGGAAATTTGGTGCAAACAGAAGACTATGTTCATGAAAGCAATTAAACACAAAAGTGTTAGGTAGCAAACACCAGAGATTGTCAGAAACTTCAAAATCGCATTGCAGCAAAGCAAAGGAAAGATTTAGGATGGTTAGAGATAAAAATTAGTAAAAAGGCAAATGATTTAAACAAGTTTAATTTTGATTTAATCATCAAAATATGTTTTTCCTAATATGCTTGTGTATTTTCTATACATACAAATTACATACATTTTCTTTTAAGAGAACTATAAAGGTCACAATGAGCTTTGAATATTGGTTAAAAATTACAAAGCATAAAGAAATAGCAGTGACAGTTCAGGTATAAGGATTAGCTTGAAGGAAGACAGGAAGGTCACTATGTAGTAAAGCTGGTCTGTTCCCAAGTGATATTTATTTTGGAACATGAAGGAGAAAAATTAGGAGACAGGACATATATTGGTGAAGCACATGGATTTTTATGCAGATCACATTCTTTCTCAGATGCATGTTTAATAAGTATGTGATCGTGGACTTTAAAAGTATTTTCAACTGTTTTCTTATCTATTCAAAAAAGTTTATAAAATTTGAATGCTGTCCCATAAATCAATCACCTATCAAAATGGCTGATTTGTATTAAAAATCAAATAGTTATAACTGAGTACATCTTTACACTAGTAAAGACTTGTTTAGACAAGTACCATGTAACTGTCCTTGGGAGGTGACTGAATTCTTTTCTTCTCCAAATACCTTTGCAAATTTAAATTTCCTTCTCTTACTACCTAAACATTTTCAATGTGCTATTGCTGATCAACTAGAATTCTTGAACATTTTATTGTCATATGGTTTTATCAATGTTACCATTTGGTTTCATTTGTCTTGCTAGTCTCTGTTAAAACAGTATACTCTTTGGATTTTTCTCATATTCAGCTTAATATTCCCACCCTGCATTTGAAGACCCACCCAGGGGAAATAGGCAGCCTCCCATTTTATGTAACTAGAAATATAAGCTCCCAACCCACATGAAGAATATGTAAATGGAGACTGTACATTGTTTCCGAGCCACCAAGACCCGAATAATCACATAGAAATTATATTAATTACAAGACTGTTTGGTCAATGGCTCAGGCTTATTTCTAACTAGCTCTTATATCTTAAATTAACCAATTCCTATTAATCTGTGTATTGCCACAAGACTGTGGCTTACTTGTAAGTTTCTGGCATTCTTCTCCTTCAGTAACCTCATGGTGTCTCCCTTACTTCACATTCTTTCTCCCTGCATTCAGGTTAGTTTTCCAGTCTACATATATTCTGCCCTGCCATAGGCCAAAAAAGCTTCTTTATTAACCAATGGTAATAAATGTATTCACAGTATACAGAGGGAAATCCCACATCAGGAATAGTTCTTTTTGGCCCAGAATCCTCCATAGAAGTCTTAGAACTCTATTTTTTATTCCCATTCTTTCTTTCTTTTATTTTTTTGTGGTTAATATTTTTATTTAATTCATTTGGTTATTTTACACACAGAATGCAAGCCCCCTCCCTCCTTTACCCCTCCTCATTCTGCTCTTTCTTTGCTTCTGTTCAGAAAGGGGCAGGCCTCCCAAGGGTGTCAACAAAGCATGCCATATCAAGTTTCAGTAAGAGCAAGCACCTCCCCTTTTATTAAGGCTGGGCAAGACAATCAAGTATGAAGAATATCTTCATAAGAGCCATCCAAAGCATCATGGACAGCCCCTGCTCCCATTGATAGGAGTCCATAAAGAGTCCAATCTATCCAACTCTCACATATATGTAGAGGGTCTAGGTCAGTTCCATGCAGGCTTCCCGATTGTTGGATCAGACTCTGTGACTTCCTATGAGGCAGGCTTGCTGTTTTTGTGGATTATTTTGTGATGTTCTTTCCCCCTCTGATTCCTATAATCGTTCCTTCCTCTCTTCAGCAGGATTCCCTGAGCTTTGCCCACTGTTTGGCTGTGGGTCTCTTTATCTGTTATTGAATGTAGGCTCTGTGATGACAACTGGAGTAGTCACCAATCTGTTCACAGGAGATGGCCAGTTCAGCCTACATATCCGCTATTGTTAGGAGTCATCCTTGAAGATTTGTGGGAGTTTCCCTTGTATCAGGGTTTCCCCCTTTTTATTTTTATTTTTATTAAGCTTGTCATTTTTCTCTGCTCCCATCCTTACCTATTCCCTTCCCTTCAACCCTCTCCCAAGGTCCCCATGCTCCCAATTTACTCAGGAGATCTTGTCTTTTTCTACTATCTATGTAGATTAGATCTATATGTGTCTTTTTTAGGGTCCTCATTATTGTCTAGGTTCTCTGGGATTGTGATTTGAGGGCCAGTTTTCTTTGCTTTATGTTTAAAAACCACTTATGAGTGAGTGCATATGATAATTGTCTTTCTGGGTCTGGGTTACCTCACTCAAACTGTTGTTTTCTAGCTCCATCCATTTGCCTGCAAAATTCAAGATGTCATTATGTTTTTCTGCTGTGTAGGGCTCCATTGTACTTCACATTTTCCTTATCCATTGATGAAGGGCATCAAGAGAACAAATAACCAAATAAAAAATGGAGTACAGACCTAAACAGAGAACTCTCAACAGAGGAATCTAAGATGGCTGAAAGACACTTAAGGAAATGCTCAACATCCTTAGTCATCAGAGAAATGCAAACAACTCATGCTGGAGAGTTTGTGGGGTAAAGGAAACACTCCTGCATTGCTGGTGGAAATGCAAGCTGGTACAGCCCCTTTGGATGTCAGTGTGTAGATTCCTCAGAAAATTAGGAAACAATCTTCCTCCAGACTCAGTAATACCACTTTTGGGTATATATCCAAAGGATGCTCAATCATACCACAAGGACATGTGTTCAGCTATGTCCATAGCAGCATTATTTGTCATAGCCAAAACCTGGAAACAATTCTCCCCTTTTATTGATTTTTATTGAGCACTACGTTTTTCTGCATGGGGATCTTGGGAGAGGGTTGAAGGGGAGGGGAGAAACAGGGGGGAAGCAGGGTGCATCAGGTTTCACTGGACTCTGAAAAACTTTCCTCTTCCAATCACCTCTTTCAGTACTCTCCCTCCACTCACTCCCTCAACCCAATCTCTTAAATTCCCATCCTCACCTGCCCCCAGTCCATCCGGGAGATCTCTTGTATTTCCATTTTCCAGCAAATTCATGAGTTCCCCTCCTTGTTACCTAGCCTGGCTGGGTCTCTGGATTGTAGCCTGTTTATTCTTTTACTTTACAGCTAACAACCACTTAGGAGTGAGTGAGTATATGCCATGTATTTTTTCTGGTCTTGGTTATCACACTCAGTATGACTTCTTTTCTAGTTCCATTCATTTGCCTTCAAAATTCCTGATGTCATTATTTTTAACAGCTGAGTAATACTCTGTTGTGTAAATGTATCACATTTTCTTTATCCATTATTCGGTTTTGGGACATCTAGGTTGTTTCCAGGTTCTGGCTATTAAAAATAAAGCTACTATGAACATAGTTGAGCAAGTGCCTTGTGGTGTGACTGGGCATCTTTTGGGTATATTCCCAGGAATGGTCTCATTGGGTCTTGAGGTAGAATGATTCCCAGTTTTCTGAGAAACTCCAATATTGACTTCCGAAGTGGCTGTACAAGTTGCATTCCCACCAAGAATGAAGGATTCCTTCTCTTGCTCCACATTCTCTCCAGCAAGAGCTGTCATTTGTGTTTTTGATCTTAGCCATTCTGACAGGTGTAGTTGAAATTTCAACTTAATTTGGATTTGCATTTCCCAGACAGGTAAGGATATTGAATTTTTAAAAAAGTGTTTCTTTGCCATTTGAGGATCTTCTGTTAAGAGTTCTCTGTTTAGGCTTGTACCCCATTTTAAAATTAGATTATTTAATATTTTGCTGTCTAGTTTCTTGAGTTCTTTACATATTTCGGAGATCAGCCTTCCATCAGATCTAGGGTTGGTGAAGATCTTTTCTCATTCTGTAGGCTGTAGTTTTGTCCTATTGACAGTGTCCTTTGCCTTAGAGAGCCCCTCCTTTTTTTGTTTTTTCGAGACAGGGTTTCTCTGTGGCTTTGGAGCCTGTCCTGGAACTAGCTCTATAGATCAGGCTGGTCTCGAATTCACAGAGATCTGCCTGCCTCTGCCTCCCGAGTGCTGGGATTAAAGGCGTGCGCCACCATTGCCCAGCTTCTTAGAGAGCCCTTTAAGTTTCATGAAGTACCATTTATTATCAGTCTTAGTGTCTGCTACTGCTGTTCTGTTCAGGAGGTTGTCTCTTGTGCCAATGTATTCAAAATTATTCCCCAATATCTCTTCTATCAGGTTTAGTGTAACTGGTTTTATGTTGAGGTCTTTAGTCTATTTGGACTTAAGTTTTGTGCAGGGTGATAGATATAGCTCTATTTTCATTCCTCTACCTGCAAACATGCAGTTATGCCAGCACCATTTGTTGAAGGTGCTTTTTTCCCCATTTGTATAATTTTGTCTTCTTTGTCAAAAATCAAGCATCCATAGGTGTATTTATGCTTGGGTCTTCAATTTGGTTCCATTGATCCAACTGTTTGCTTTTATGCCAACGTCATGCTGTTTTTATTGCTATAGTTCTGTAGTAGAGTTTGAGATCAGGGATAATGATAACTATGACTGATCTTTTCTTGTGCAGAATTGTTGTAGCTATCCTGTTTTTTTTCCCACATGGAGTTGAGTATTGTTATTTCAAGGTCTGTAAAGAATTGTTTTGGAATTTTGATGGGGATTGTGTTGAATCTGTATATTGCTTTTGGTAAGTTGTACATTTTCACTGTGTTAATCCTACTCATCTCTGAGAATGCAAGATCTTTCCATTTTCTGATATCTTATATTTTTTCTTCAAAGACTTGAAGTTCTTGTCATAGAGGCACTTCACTTGCTTGGTTAGAGTTACCCCAATTTTGTAGGAAGCCATGCTTTTATTAAGTGATTTTCTTCTAGCTTTCTCCAATATGACGTATTGGGAACTAACCCACCCTTCCAACAAGATTTAGCTTAGAACCTATTATTGTAGAATATTTTAAAGGTGCACTACTCTTGTTTATGTTGCATTTCTCTAATTCTGTGAAGCTGTGATTCTTTGTCTATCTAAAACACCTGATGGTCTAATAAAGAGCTGAATGGCCAATAGCATGGCAGGAGAAAGGGTTGTTGGGGCTGGCAGGCAGAGAGAATAAAGTGGAGGAATAAAATCTGGAAAGAGGAAGAAGGAGAAAGAGAACAACAAGCACAGCAGGATACTAGGGGCCAACCACCTAGCTACACCTCCAGGCATGGACTAAGAGTGAAAGGAAGATATACAGAAGAAAAGGAAAAAGCCCAAGGGCGAAAGGCAGTCAGGTTAATTTAAGTTAAGAAAAGCAGACAAGAAACAAACCAAACTAAGGTAACGAGTTTATAAGTAAGAAAAAGGCTCCATGCATGATTTATATGAGGGCTGGGTGATGGCCCCCCAAAAAGTCTAAAGAGTAAAGCATGAAGAACAAGCAGCAACATCATACCCGTCTTATCAAAGGCTGATATGTTAGAAAATTAGGCCCCAGCATGTTATCATTTGGATGTCATGGAAATTTTGATAGGTAAGACCTAATAGGAAGTCATAGGCTACTGAGGTCTAACCTTGAAGGGATTGAGGGACACCCACCTCTTTTTCTCTGTCTTTAATTCCTGGTTTTCATAAGTTGAACAGCTTCCTCTGCCACTTGTTACTACGATAACATGATGCCTTGCCACAGTCCCTCAAACAGCATGACAATTGACAATGTACTGAAACTTTCAAGAGTTGCTTCTGTTAAACTGATTTTCTTGGTACCGGAGAAATGGCTGAATGGTCACAAGTACTTGTTAAGAGTACCTTAATGATTAAGTACTTGCTCTTGCAGAGGGTCCAAGTTCAGTTTCTAGCTCCTACATTAGTTAATTCATAACCATCTGCAACTCCAGGTTCTTAGGACCCAATAACCTCTTCTGGCTTCTGTGATCACCTATATTCACATACATTAAAAAATATTATCACAGGTATTTTTGTCACAGTGACAGAAATCTGATTTCCACACTTCCAGAGGAAAGGATGCAAACATTCTGCCTCTCCCATGAAGGGCATTGCTAGTCCCTTCTCTTAAGTCTGTTCTTGTGCAGGCAGAGAAGTTGAGATTTGATGGTTGCCATGATAATTGAACTTGTTCTGCCTCCTCCTTGGCAGATGTTGAAAATGTTTGATTTCTCCATGCTTTATCTATCAGCTTTGATGAGGAATGTCCAATTCTATATGGAAATACATTTCTGTAGTTTATCAAATATCAAGTTTCGTGTTTAGTTCAGCCCCTTGAGGAAGATATGATTGATACCTTAATTTCAGAATAAGGAAACTGGAAATTTTTGAAGAGAGACCTGTCTCATGTTATAGCCTGCTTTGCTAGGAGTGGCAATTGTGTCTATTATTCTCCTGAAACCAATCTCACATTTATATTAGGACATTTCACTTCACCAGTAAATCTGTTTCATCTCTATCATTTTAATTTTTTAGCAAAAATCCATAGAATTGAAAAATTGTATTCAGTAGCCCTATGATTTAATCAGATTCTCTTGGCTAAAATGCAAGATATAAATCTTGAATTATTAGCATTATACAAGTAAACATACACCATCTGATAGATTTGCACTTATATATTATTTATAGACTCAATTTTAAGGATAGTGGCAATGCCCATAAAACAGAGAAAGCAAATAACTTTGTATAGAGTGCATCTGCCGCTGATAAGTTAGGAGTGAGTCCTTGTTATCTATCATTGGGCTCTTTGGTTTTGAAAAATAAAACTGATCATCTTATTATAAATGCCTGAAAATAAACATCTACTTAACAACAATTTCTTCTACTGGCCCTATACTTGGCATTTCTATGTGACAAAAAAAGTTAAAAATAGGGAGGGATCAACAGAACCAGCAAAAGATAAAGATCATTATTTCAATGGCTAGTAACATTCTGTTAGCAGTGTTTCCAGGACTCAAATGAATTAAAGATGACTTTTACAGGAGACATACAGAAATATTTCATGCTATTCTGTTTTTTATTGCATTTCTTGAATATGCAAATGACCTACTTATATTAAGCTTCTTGGTGTTTGCGTCTCTTAAAGCAATTCCAGAAGAAAACAACAGCTTCACAAGGGACTTATTTGATGTGGAAGAGTGCTGGTACTGTCCCCGTGAGGTTGCCAGTCAGCATGGGGCAGTTTGCCCTTCACAGGTGCATGGAGGCTGACATTAAACTGCTTAATTTTCTCTGCTGAACTTGTGAATTGAATATCACCACATCACTTCGTAGATTATGGAAAACTTAAAGCACATAGTATACATGGTTTGGTAGCAGCTCCCCTGTTAGATGAATGTATGGCAAGGATATAGGTTAGTAGATAAATCTACTCTAAAGATATTTCATATTAAGCATTGTTATACTTGCAACATATTGTAAAGAAAAATTGAATGAGCAAATATTGGGAGTCCTTGATGAATACAAAGGAATTAAATCCTTTAAGGAACTTGTGTTGATGAAACACAGTATGTAAGCACGGCAAAGAGTGTTTAATTATCGCTTTAAGATCAAATCATGAGCTAAATCATAAGAATGCATATAAATACATTTGTTTACTGAACTCAAAACCAAAGTATCTGTCTTCTGTATGTCTATAATTTATAATGTAAATTCTAAAGTATAACATTTATCATTTATTATCTACATATATAATGTAACTATCAATTGGGTTATATCTCCTATCTTTTTATTGTGGAAACTGAACTCATATGAATGATAGTTAGAAAGTCCAGTTTTCTCCTTTGGTGGTTGAATATTCTCTCTCAAAAAAGAGCTTGCTTTCAGTCAGACTTACGGGGTTAAAAATGGTTTGGCTTAATATTTGAAGATAGAGTTAGCCTCCTGCTGTGCTTTAGGCATTTGAAGACTTGCTGCAAAGTGGGATTTTAAAGACAGCTTAATATTAAATTCAGTTTGTAGTATTCACATCTAATTGTTATATGATGCACTGTGCTGTTAAAAAGCCGCAGAATGTCAATGTTATTATGTGGCTTTTACAGGCGTTTTTTAGACCTCCGTCAAAGGATACCCTCCTTGTAAATGTGTTGAGAAGTATTTCCACAAGATTTTTAAAATTATGAATTGCATTCTTTATTCAGATAAGATATTCTTGAACTAGTATTATGTATTCTTATTCAAGCTTAGCTGTAAGTTCAAGCCACCTATTCTAAAATGTAAAAATATCAATGGATACAATGTAATACATGCAAAAAAATATGTGACTTGTTCCAAAGTATGATAAAAAGACTTACTGAAGCCTTGATGTTTTAATAAGTGAACTTATTTAATAAGTGTTTTAATAAGTCAGCTATTGGCTGATATTTTTTCTTTGTATTTCAGTTGTCCTGTATGTTCAGAGTATCTTTGTAACTCCTTTAAAACTAAAAAATAAAACCCTATATTAAAATGCTACATTTGTCTGAAGAAGAAGAAATGGTTGTGCGATGCAGTCATTATTAATCATTAATAACATGACAGAGAACTTGAATGCAGAGGGAAGAATCAAGTCAGTTTTATTATTCATTACGACTTCCTGAAGGAGCTAACTTTCATAGAGAGAATAGACAGTAGAATTATAATATTTCACAGTTACGATCAGCATATGACCACGTGCTAAGACACCTTGCCTTTTCTTATGTCCAAAGATTTATGCTAGTGAGTGATATTATCATAATCTATTGCCATTGTCATTCAGACTTAGTTGCTGGATTATTTTGTATCTTAGAAATGTTAATGATTTTATCTTTCCAAAGGAAACTTCTTATATGATTTTAAAACATATTAGCTATTATCATGATCATTAAAATTATTTGAATGACTTTAAAAGTGTCCCACTTTCGATATGGGCATAGTTTCACCTTAGATACAAGAATCTTTGTCTATGACCTTGAATTCTAAAGTGATATTTTCTTCATACTATTGACCTAAGTATATGATTAATCTTTAGTTGACTTGTATTCATTCCACGTGCCCATGTTAGCCTATGTTTAGTGAAGAGAATTTTGAGTAGGCTGTTTTTTGTCATACGTCAAAATGCCATAGAGTTTTGTAAAAAATATAAAGTTAAAGTGTAACGCTTGCTTAATAGTAGGAATAAAATATTTTAATGTCTTTTTTTCTGCAGATTATCTAGTCTCCTAATTAAATGGGGAGCGAGATTCATCCAACAAATTCTTCCTTGAACCCTTTTGCAACTCAATTGTCTTTGCACCACTTCAGATTTGTCCTTCTTTTCTCTGCAGAGTAAAGATGCAAACTCTCCATTTTTATAGTTTCTACCCTGCCATGTAGGACCTGTTAAAACCTTCTTCTAATAATTAGCACAGTAGTCTCTTGGTTTTGTAATTTAGCTCCCATTTTCCCATCGATTCCTTCCTGGACAAACTTGTTGGGAGTTCATGCTATACCCATTTTCTTTGCATTCATTCATCAACACAGTGCAATCTGATTCCTCTCATCATCTCTACACAATGACTTTCTTGTTCATTTCTGCTAACATTTCTAAAAGGAATAGCAACATTCTATGTTCATGTGATGTGTAATTGATTGTCAAGTTGACAGGATTTAGAATAACTTAGGAGACAAATGTCTGGGCCTGTCTGTGAGGGTGTTTCCAGGAAGCTTTAACTCAAGTGGCAAGATCCCAGACTGAGCAGGGTGGCACTGTACCATGGGTTGGAGTGCCAGAGAAAATAAAAATGTAAAAACAAGTAGAACACTGCCAGTCCTCTTTCTCTACTTCCTGACCATGCAATGTGACCAATGACCTCATACTCCTGACACCATGCCTCTGAGCAAAAATAAACTCTTCCTTAAATCACCTTTGTCACACTAATGAGAAAAATAACAGATACACATAAATATAAAAAATTACTCTAGTTACTAAGGAAGCAAAACTCCTTACGACATTAACTTCGATGCTTTTCTTAATGTCTGAGAACAGAGCATTGGCCACGGAGTATGGCAGGAAATGAAGGGTTCCAAAAGACAGTCACAGGCTAGAATTACAAGACTTTCTCTGCCTCCTCCCAATAACTCCCCCATGAATGTATAAAACACCCAAGTTTAAGATAGGATATAAATAATTATACTATTGTCCTTCCAAGTTATGATTAGCTGAGTAATTTCTGAAGAAAATATTTTGGGATGAAATTGTATCAGGTACAGAAAACTGGTAAGTAGTATCTCAGACTGCACCTTCCAGCATCTGCTTTCTTTCTTTCTTTCTTTCTTTCTTTCTTTCTTTCTTTCTTTCTTTCTTTCTTTCTTTCTTTCTTTCTTTCTTTCTTTGTTTCTCTTTCACAAAAACTAGAAACAACCAGAAGAAACCATCACGCTACTATGGAGGAGAAGTACATTTTAAAGCTAGAGAGCAGAACCATTGTTTTATAGCTTATATAATTAATGTAGGCCATAAATTCCAACTTTATATTAGAAGTACTACATAAGTAATCCCATCCCATATTTCTTCTTAACATACATTCATTTCAGATAGCAAGAAAAAATAATTTCTTTTATAAGCCCTGAGAATTTAATTTGAATTTGAGAATTAGTTTAGTTCTACCCAACACATGAGGCACTCATAAACCTAACATTGTCTTTAAATAAGACTTGTGCCTAAGAGAAGAGTTAACAGATTTTCACCAGCAAGCCGTCATAGATAAATTTTACTCTATAGGAGTCTTGCTATTTTCTCGGGTGTTGTAATACTTTCTCCCTAGATTTATTTTTCCCCATCATATATATATATATATATATATGTATATATATATATATATATATATATATTCAAAGAAGTTAAGTGTTTATTCTGCTTCAATTATTGTGCAAGTTGGAGATACACATTCAAGTTAAGAATGCTGTTGTTTAGCCGGGCGGTGGTGGCGCACGCCTTTAATCCCAGCACTTGGGAGGCAGAGGCAGGCAGATCTCTGAGTTCGAGGCCAGCCTGGTCTACAAGAGCTACTTCCAGGACAGGCTCTAGAAACTACAGGGAAACCCTGTCTCGAAAAACCAAAAAAAAAAAAAAAAAAAAAAAGAATGCTGTCGTTACAGTTATCCTTGTGCTTGAAGCCACTCACCTAAAAAGATTCCTCTTTGCCATGAAATTTAGCTTTGTTGTTTAAGACGGGATCTTCCTATATAGTCCTAAATGGCCTCAAAGAAACTCTCCTCCTGCCTCATCTCCTGGTTGCTGGGATTGTAAGCATGTGCCACCTGACCAGGCTGCCACATGCTTTTGTTTTTGTTTTGGCAAATAGGGTAGGTTGCAACCAAGGCTGGCTTCACACACACTTTGTTGCTTTATCTGGCTGTGAACTCACAGTCCTCTGGCCTCAGCCTTGCAAGTGCTGGATTTAAGGCATGGGTCATCTCACTGGGCTCTGCTATCGGAGTTCCTCATGAGTCCCTCTTTCTGTAGATAAAATAGCACCACATCCCCATTCTTTTATTTTCTTAGCATACTCTCAAAGCAATCCATACTTGTCCTTTTAACACCTGAACAATTTTGATTAAATAATTATTCAAGCAATCCTTACCCTGATTGCCGTATTGCCCATTCCACTACCGACATCTGAAAATCCCATTTGTACCTGCTTTTAATCAGACTTTGTCACACAAAGAAAGAAATCACCAGTTGTCCCACTGTAAGTCCCTGATGTTTTGAATGTGCCTTTCATTTCTGAGTTTGATTCAGCCTTTCTTCTGGGTACCTGTCTTTTGGTTCTCATATTAACTGTAGCTAGTTCCACAGAACCCTCTCTGTTAACAGTCTGTTCTCTATCATCTTTTCCTAGTACTGGAAGGTGAGCCAGCACACATGTTATTTCACAATTCAGTGCAGCCAACAGTTTTTACCAAGTACTTGTTTCAAAAAACACAGTTTGCCATTTGTTCAAACTTCAATATCTACATTTCCCTCTCTTAGTTATTGCTGATGCAAGCCAGTGACATATATTTAATGTGTGTGTGTGTGTGTGTGTGTGTGTGTGTGTGTGTGTGTGTGCATGGCTTCACATTCCCCATGCAATTTCCTTATTAGTCAGGATACTCTGGATCAAGCTGCAATAGCAAATGACCAGAGGTTTGCCTGTTAATCTCATTTCCATTTCTTAAAAATTTGCTATTTGCAGCTACAGCATCTTAAAAAGAACCCCTCACAGAATATTTTAAATTGGGAGAGATATGTTTTGCTCACTTCTGTGAAAGTTCCTATTTAAATGGATATGGAGATGCTAATCCCACATAGAGCTGCTACCTAAATTTGTAAATCCAAAATATTCAACAATCCTCAGATGTGCTATTGACTCAAGGAAGCAAGTAACTTTAATTCCCTTCTCTTCTCCCCTTAGACACAACTGACCTGACTAGTAGTATTTTAAGTTATTGGAGGAGGTACCTACAAGATGGGGAGTCCCTTCAGTTCTATGCAAACTAAAATAATCTTCATATTAGGTGCTGCTCATTGCCTGTTGTCAGTGATAAATCACAGTGTAGGAACAGAGAGAATTTTTGCTTGCTCCTTAATTGTCTAGGAAAGAATGCTGAACTTTTCGGGTATCATCCAGAGTCTTTCTCATTCCAGCCCCAGACCCACTGTCTTCCATCCCTCCTCTCCTCCTCTTCTCCTGACAGCTCTGCATCTGTGTATGCTACAGATTTAACTTTTACATTGACAATAAATATTCTATTTCTGAGTATCATTAAGGCCTCTAAGAAGCAGCTGCAGTGGTTTATTTACTTAAAAGGCTCCCAAACACTGGTTGGGCTTACATTTAAACACAATAAGTCTTATAGACATGTTTTTAAATGCTTCAAAATCTTCTACAGTGTCCTAGTTAATTCCTTCGCTACAACGGTGCAAATATTAAGGGAAGATGAGAAAATCATCGCAACAAATGATGAGCAAATATCAACTAATTTGGGTTACACAAAATCCCTTTTTATATTTGTGTTAGAGATTTTTGTTACAGATTATGTTTGTAGGAACTGAAAAGTTTGTAATAAGAAATCTTTGGGAATTTGATCTTCCAATTGAAAGTTAATGCAAAATAACATTTGTATTGTCAAGAAATGATGATAGTGCTTAAGTATAAAATTATTTAAAATAACTCATCATTTTATTTCATTAACAATATTTGTTAAATGTGTTGCATAAGATACATATTTTCAAAAATTAGTATGTTCTTCTTTATTATGGGTTTTAAAGAAGTTTTCTAAGACTCACTAAAGTATAACTTGATTTTTAAAAGTAGAAGCATGGCCCAATTAATTTCTCAATTAATTCATTTGTTCTACAAAGCTTTGATTTTTTTTTGACTAAAGAATTTATGTAGGACAGCTAGAAATAAAAGCTCTGTACTCAAGATAGATAATTATTTTGTTCTGTAATTCTTCTAAATATAAAGCTACACTAATAATAGGAAAATTAAAAATTATCATTAACATACTTATCTTCTATGAAACCAAACTAGCCTTTGGCTGGGTGATTATAAAATTACAAGAGCATTATTTCAACCTCTTCTCACAGCAAATCTCAATTTACTGAAAGTCTTGGTATCACAGTATCTTAGTTTTCACTAAGTATCCAATTACTTATTCTCAAAAATTAGACATTACATAAAGTAAATAAGTTATGAAGTCTATATACTACAATATGAATATGAGGATTGTGGGAGAGTCTTCTGTTTGAGTTGATTTCATTGGCTAATAAAGAAACTGCCTGGCCCATTTGATAGACCGCCCCTTAGGTGGGTGGAGTAGACAGAACAGGAAGAGGAAGTGAGGTAGAAGGATCAGTAAGATGCCACACCTCTCCTAAGTTAGGCAGACTGCCGTGCCTCTCCTCAGAGAGAGATGCCAGACGCAATGAAGCTCCAGCCCAAGATGGATGTACGCTAGAAACTTCCCGGTAAGGCACCACTTTGTGGTGCTACACAGATTATTAGATATGGGTTAATCAAGATGTGAGTAAGAGGCAGAAAATAATGGGCCAGGCAGTATTTAAAAGAATACAGTTTCTGTGTAATTATTTCGGGGTATAAGCTAGCCGGTAGCTGGAAGCAGGGCAGCGGGAAGCCAACCCGCAGCTCCACACTACAGAGGATGTTAATATAAAGAAGAAATACACGTAGTAAAGAAATATTTTTGAGGACATCCAGTCTCATATAACACAACTCTGAACAAGCAGTACTCTGTCCAACTTGAAAGACATTTGCATCATATTGATGAAATCTGGAATAAAATGTATATATATGATTTGTTAGAGTGTTTTACAGACTGTTTTTGAGTGTTTTCCAGAGGAAAGAGAAGAATCTGATAGTTGTTCAGTCCACAAAACAGACTGTTTCAGTGAGTCTTCAGTTTATGCTGGAATACTGACAAAGTTCTCATACCATTGAAGGAATACATCAGTAGCTGGATAGATGAACTTGCCACTGAAAGAGATCACAGCAGACAAAAAGTAGAAGTGTTTTTCATATTCTTTTATATGAGTTGCTACTGGAAACAGTGTCACAAATGTAGTGAAGTTCTCCCCTCCTCAAATGATCCAACCAAGAAAATCCCTCAAAGGCATGACTATGTTTATGGGTTATGGTTGATTCCAGATTTAGTTAAGTTGATAATAGTCATCAAAGATAGAATTGCTTTAGCGACAGAGCACACTTTGCACATGTGGGGTGAGGATAATGGCTTGGTTTCTGATGCAAAAGAATTTTTAGAGTGAATCATTATATTCCTTAGTTAAATTTTTTAGATTAGATAAATCTATTGTGCATTTGCATATGACATGGAATTTATATTTGATACACTCACTTTCATGCTGAGGATATAAATTTAACAATTAGTAAGCTTATAATCGTCACTGTTATTTGGTCAATAATATATCATTTGGAAAAAGATTTTATAAGAATTTAAAAAGGTTTTAAGAAGAAATCTCAGAGTCTTAGTCATTTACCACTTTATTTTGAAAGGATAATATCAAAAAGATTCTGTGAACTATCTCATATGCAATCAATAGGGCTTGGTGCTCAAAGGAAATCAATTTGTTGACAATATTTTAAAGATGAAAAACAAAAAGTGTCAATCACATTATATGGGTGGACTATTATTCATCAGTAATGAAATAATTATTTTATTTATGCATAATAATGCATTTTGTAAAGTTAACATTTAATTTCATGGTATTAAAATTAATGAGGATTGATTTCAGTGTTTTAATAAGAGATAACTAATAGTGTCTTAATCCTATAAAACGCCATTCTGAAAAAAATTAAGCTTAGTTTAATATTTTGAGGAGTGGTTTTTTTTTTGTGAAGCAGCAATATTTTATTAGTTCAAGAATCATAAAATAGGAAAAAATAAATTTAATTTTAACTACATTTCTTGTAGTTTACTACAATTATTTACATTTCTTGTAGTTTATTTAATTATAGTAAACTACAAGAGCAGTCATTTCCTAGTCCTTCATTATTACTAGGCTAAATTCAGTTTTTGCTATTTAAAATAGAACAATTTGCTTCAGTATACCATTGAAATTTAAATACATATTATCCAACCCATCGCATTGCTTGAAATTTAAATACATATTATCCAACTCATCGCATTGCTCATAAGACAATCCTAGTGGCTTTTCTATATAAGCATGAGGCATTGCTGTAAAAAGAAGTTGTTTTTTTGAAACTCATTTTGCAAAACATTCGTAAAGAAATAAAATCATTACAATCATTCATAGGCTAGAAATTGCTACCCATTGGTTTACAGTTTGTCCTTTCTTCTTTTCCTTTTATTGAAAATATAATTTTTTCTCATACAACATATGGTGACTATAGTTCCTCTCTCTTTACTCTTCCTTCCCTTCTTCCCTCACTTCTGAGTCCACTCCCTTTCTGTCTTTTGCTAGAAACGTCAGGCTTCTAAGAAGTGACCACAAAGTACAGCACCTCTCAGTTTCATGTTTCTGTGAGACTCCTGAGTGTGTGAAGCAGGGGGTCTCTGATGGTTGTGCCATCTC
Source organism: Arvicola amphibius (assembly GCF_903992535.2). NCBI lineage: Eukaryota > Metazoa > Chordata > Mammalia > Rodentia > Cricetidae > Arvicola > Arvicola amphibius. The sequence goes on from NC_052059.1 coordinate 21,242,359, forward strand.
TTGGGTTCTTTTCCTTCTGTCGGTTTGCATTGTCCAATTTCAATATGATGACTGCTGTTTCATCCTATTATACTTCTTGTTCTAGTTTGCTATTAATGTAATATTTTAAGTAGATAGAATTTTATGTGTTTGTCATAGTTCTGAAATTCATATAAAGCACTTGAGAGGTGTTGTTTAGTATACTGTGTTTTTATTGGCTGGATATTTATCATTACACTTTGATTTGATATTGGTGTCCAAGCAGGTATTGAGTGTCTACCCACAGCAGGGTGTTGGGTGTGTAGAACGACCATCTTTAGTTTTCTCACAAACTCACAAACATTGAACATATACTTGTTTAACAACCCTCAAGCATCAATATGTTCATTTTTATCCGGCCATTTCCTATCTGATATTGTCACTGCACAGCAATGGGATTTCTTCTGAGTTAATTGTTCATGTGGTCATGCCCCTGTAATACTGTTGAGAGTAAAGGTTGCTCTGACTCTTGGGTAGCTTGATAATTTACTCCAACATCTACTTAATGCCTGGGAAAATACTAAAAACAAACTAGGCTGACGAAATGAGTCAACAGGTAAAGGTGCTTGTTGCCAGCCTGAGTTTAATCTCCAGGACCACCACGGTGAAAAGAGGTTTCAATTCCTCCGGGTTATACTCTGATGTCCACTTCTGAGCCATGGCATACACACTATACATACTGACACAGATAAATAAATGAAAAATTAATTAATTAATTTAATTAATTGAAAGCCCACATTACTATTGTCAGGAAAAAAATTCCAGCCACAGCATTCACGCTATAGAGACAGGAGAACGCAAGTCAAATATATTTTCCTCACTTCAGAGAGACACAGGTAAAGCAGGAATTAAAGTGATAGAAGATAAGGATGATAGAAGAAACATCATTTAAGGATGGAGGAAAGGTCAGACACAGAGACCTACATTATGAATTAAACAACACACATTTGAAAGAAAGGAAGTGGTAATGTCTCCCAGATGCAATATCAAAAGCAGCCAAGGCAGCCGAGGAAACTTTTGCCATCAAAGTCAGGGGAACTGTATGAACACACACGCCGGAGGCAAAGCACACCCTGTGATGCTCAAGGCATAGAACTTTGATGCCAAAGAAATACGTTTAGGACTTCTTAAGATAATGAAAAGACGTAGCAGGTGATCTGAAATGGTTTTATTCCTTTGGCCTATGGCTTTATTTTACAGCAAGGTTGTGTGATCTCTCTCCTGGTATTGTTATGTTAGCCATTCACAATCATATTTCTAGAAGGAATGCTCATAGCAACTGCTTCAATCAACCACTGAAGCTAATCATTGGTGCATAGCTCCTACTACCGCCTACTCATCTTTTTGTAAAGGCCACACATCATCTCTTAATTTTACAGTGTGGACAAATTTCTGTTCTTAAACTTTCTGTAGTATTGGTGGGTTAAACTCTTATTCATTCTACCTCCCTCCCTTCTTTCTTGCTACCTTCCACTTTCTTTCTTCTTTTTTTTCTTGGTTTCTCTCTTGACAGGGTCTCTATATTTCTGATTCTGACCTGCAACTAACTGTACACACATCCAAACATGAACACATCCACAGACACACTCAGAGAAGAAAGAAGGGACAGGAGAGAGAGACAGAGAGAGAGAGAGAGAGAGAGAGAGAGAGAGAGAGAGAGAGAGAGAGAGAGACAGAGACAGACACACAGAGAGATACAGAGAGAGACACACAGAGAGATTGTTGTAAAGAAGAAAGAAATGTACTTCTAAACTTGAGGATTTTTACTGTCTGTATACATTCTTCAGAAGATTGCTTGAAAGTGAGAACTTACATTTTTATACTGAACTGAGACTAACTTAATAGTCTTTAAGGACTCCCAGTTGGTCTTAGATGAGGCTGAGAATAGCAATCTGATTTTATAGAAAAGCATGTAAGCTCAAACATTTAAAATAAAGATACTAAAAAGAAATTAAGGTTAAGAAATCCAGTTACTTTATTTTTATTATATCATTTTACTGAGTAAAAGATGAACCACTATTGAAAAAATAAAGTATTATCAATAAAATACATGCCATTCTTTTCTGCGGTAACTTAGGAATGCTGCATTTCACAGATGATAATGGCCAGGCCTGACAACATTTCTCGAGATAGAAGCTGTCTTTTTGTGTTCAGAAATGTCTTCTTTTTTTACAAATGTTAGTGTTAAGATGGGGACTATGAATTTATTTCTTAAATCTATACCGAAAAGATAAAGTCAAAATCAAATATAGTAATAAGATGTCATTGATGAAAAGGAGAAAACCTTGACCTAAAAATATGATGATTTGTGTCTTCCCCGATTGATTATGGGCTGGCTCTCCTCTTCTTTCATTTAATTGAAGAGCTCATTGGCCTTGAAAAGGGAAAGTATGAAAGCCCGGAAGTGGAAGTGTGTATTTAAGGTAAAGCTTGCAATAAACACAAAAACGTCCAAAGCATAACTGCATTTTCTAATCATACCCACATATCTGGAAAATATGTGCCTTATATTCAACACATTTTGATTCCTTTTAGTTGAAAAATGTAAAACCTTTAATTGTTTGAAATCTTCTTTAATGCCCCAGAAGATGAATCTCCCACATAAGCAAATGTGATGCATTAGGTGGATCAATGTGCGATTTCACAGGTGTCTTACCTTGCCTTTGTCTTTTATCTTTTTTTAGTCTCCCTTTCCTTTATTTAAATTCCTTTTTATTTTACATACCAACCCCAGTTGCTCCTCCCTCCCCTTTTCCTGCTCCCCTCCACCTCCCCCCATTCCACCCCTATCCACTCTTCAAAGATGGTGCAGTCTTCCTTTTAAGCCCTCGTCTTAGCTTGAGCTTTGCTTTCAGAGGATCTAGAGAATCAGAGGTCCTGAGTCTGACACTGTGCTTAGTACTCAATCCCTCTCAAGCACTTAGCTGCTGGGTAGGAGCTCATTCCCTTCTTCATTTTGCCAATGGAGAATCTGAATCACAGAAGTGCTGAACAATCCTTGAGTAAACCGCTAACCTAGGGTTTAACCTACAAAATCTCGGCAAGTCTGCACAGAAGCAATGCACACCATGTAGAGAAAGAATGCTATCATAATGAAATAGTCTGATTGGTACGCTGTCTTTTTCTCTGCTTATTTTATTAGCTTGCCTGTGTTCTCCCTGTGTGTGCATACATGTGTTCATATGTTTTTAAAAATCACTTTTTGTCATGTGGTCCCTTTATGATGACTATTCATATTTAGGGAAGGAAACTTGATTGTTCATGCTTTTTTTCCCTCCTGTTCTTCCTTTCTTCCTCCTTCTTCTCTTCTAATTCTCTACCCTCACCCCTCTCTCTTCCTCCTTCCCCCTCCCTATGTTCTTCCCCCTTCCTTTTTTCCCTCCCTCTCTTTCCTTTCTTTCTTCCCCTTCCTTCTCCCAATCCCTTCATTTTTACCTGTAGAGGAATAAACTCTAGTTATCTTTCCAGATTTCTTGAGCTGGCATCCTTCTCCTTTGCACACTTTTGAACTGCTTTCCATCCTCCTGCTTCAGCCTCCTGAATAGCTGGAATTGCAAGGCCTCCAGACACAGCAAGGATGGAATGTTTCTTAAACTATGTGATTTCAGAATTTTGGCAAAGAAATAGAGAAATGATTTTGACCAATTGAGGAATCCCATAGGCAGAACCAGGGTAAAGGAGTCTCTGAACTCCTTTTCCCCAAACATGCTTCCCTCTTGGCCTGTACACACACAGCCACCCTATGCTTGCTCGGCCTGCTCCAGGATGGCAGAACTTTGCTTCCCTGTCCCCATGTCCCCAGTTGGCCCTGATGAATAACTGACAATCTCATCAGCACCCACTGCTTTCCACTCTGTTGTGGTCAGATCCTGGTTTCTTATGTATCCACAAAATTCCTACAACCTGGTGCTTCCTTTTATTCTAACTAATACAATTGAATTTGGAACAATCCCTGAAGCTCGATGATGAGTTTGGAATTTGTTTTTACAGGGCATGCTCCTACCTCAGAGATATCTAGTGTGATTTGGGATGACTGCATAAATTAGTGTGGACTTATCTAATGATGTCATCAGGATCTGACTGCATTTAATGCTGTTTTGCTGGGTTTCTGGGGGGCAAAGTTATGGCTATTTCCCCTTTTATTGTGTACAATTTATTTGCTATTGTTCTCATTTAAAATTTTTATGTGATATAAGAAACTCTCCTACCTTTATTTTTGGCATCAGGCAAGGTGTAGCATGCTGTGAAATACCCTGTACGCTTGTAAAAGAATTCCAGACTGCAACATCACATGCTTTCCAAACTCGTCTTGGGTGTTGGATGCTGTTTTCCTGCCTCATGTGACATTATGTTCTTGCTTGGCAGCAGTGAGGACAATCTTTCCCACCTCTCCTCTGCTTTCTTCATCACTGTCCTGGCTTCGGACTTCAGTGTGCTGCTGTTCTCCAGGCTTCTCACTCTGACTTGTTACACATTTCCTCATATTCTATAGGTGCCTCACTATGCAGCGAACTGTCCCATTGTAGCTTTGGTCCAGCTTTCTTCCTCTGTCCCTACTGGTCCACTGTACACTTTATACCCCACAAGTGAATCTGGCTATGTAAATGTAAAGTCCCCCAATTTTCTTTCTTTTCAACTTCTTCCTTCACTTCTTATGCAGTTTATGATACTGAACTACTGTCAATTAACTAACCAAACTAGAGATTCAGGCCTTCCATACGTTTCTCACTTTCAGCATCTTGTTCTTCTACCACCCACATCCTGTGGCCCCTTCAACTATATATCTTCTTATCCACACTTCATAAGCCAAAGTGCCTTAGTTTTAATTCTTCTTCAAATACCATCTGCTCCAAGGCAATTATCTTCTAATTTATCTCCCAGCACCCAGTCCCACACTTCTCTCTTCCACTCTCTAACTTGCTGTGGAATCATCTTTATAACATTCAAAACTGATCCTGCCATTCCTAGGGTTAATTCTTGGTATGACCTAATCTCAGAGTTCTCAGTCCCACACTGCAAGGGTATTGTTTTAAAAAAAGCAAGGCAGATAAGAAGTACCACATAAGCAATTATGTACTTTGAAAGCAGGTGCTTTGAAACAATTAAGTACTGCCACTCTTATGGCAGATGACCCGTGTTTTTCATCTTGACTACTTAGGCTTTCTGAGCACAACAAACTCTCCCACTCTGCAATTACTCAGTTGTTTCCTCTCTAGCTTCCCTCTTCAGATGAACAAATTTGACTCATGTCTCTTTTTACCATCAGATAACATTTCTGACACCTGCATGGTCGACTCAGCATCAAGATGATGTGATCCCCAAATAATTTTACACCCTTAATCTGTTCATTTCTTTAGGTCTATTTTGAGCAAAGTGAGAACCCAGCTGAGTACCAGGCAATAGAAATACTTTAAATATTTTTGAGTGAAGAAATACAGATGGTCTTTAAAAAGGAACAGAGTGTTGGTTTTATATTGATCCACAATATATATTTATTGTTAAATTTGGCTACTTGTAAGTCCCTTTCTATAAGACCCTGAGTAGTTCATTTGCCTGTTAAGGGAACTCAGTTCTGTGTGTTTCCAGGGCTGCATGCTCTGATTTCTTGTAAAGAACACATCGACACCAACATGGGAATAAGACTCTGTGTGCTATTACTAATAAATTTCACATGGTATATTTCATGCTAATGCAGTAATTGTTTGTTTTTATTTATTAATATTTATGTGTATGACAACCACTTTATCTCTTTATCTATGAATTCATTTTACTCTTCATGTTCTCCCTTCAGTACCATGCAGGCTCATCGTATCTGGCAACTCCATTTTCTGGCTCTCTGCTTTTATTTAATTTCCCCTATTCTCACAAACTTTAAAGGCTGACCATTGAGAGTACATCACTGTGACTTCCCATGGGTTCCAGAAAATGGAAACCACATGCAGAACATGGTGAACTGGAATGGACAACTGCTGTTGCCTCTCCCACTACATCTCAACTTCCTGCTGCTAGATGTGGTGACTCTAGCCTGACTGATATGAAGCAGTTCCATGGCCACATGCTCATGACTGCTGATCTAATCCAACTCTGATCACATCCTTTGTGTATTTTTGTCCCTCCGAGCCCAATGTTAAGATTAATGACTTTCCAAATTTCCTACTTCTAATCCTGGAGATCAAGAACAACCAGTGTTGATTTTGCTTACCCAAAGCAGTACCCTGGTGAAGAATCTCTACCCATCCCAGCTTTCACCCAAGAATTCCTGCTCCTTGATGAGATTGTGCGCGGCAGTAAGCACCATACAGCGGCTACCATACAACAAATGCTAAATGTTAGGATGCTAAATGCAAAATAATTGATTGCGTAAGTGGTTAGTTCATTTAACTACGCCCCACTGGAAATCTTGACTTTTTCTTCAGTGACCCCTTCAAGTTGGCAAGATTAGGAGTTACTAATTATTGAATATTAAAGGACTGAATGCTGTCTGTACCAATTAATATACATGACAAAAATATCTCATCAGAGGGAGGCAGTCTAATTTTTACATAGGGCAGTGCATTTACTTCCTTTATAAAATCGTGCAAGATTTATAAAACTTGGTGGCTTTTTGTGAGACAGCCACTGCAGGGCCAGTGCTCTGTGTGAACGGATGTGGAGGCAGCTGCAAAGACGGTGGAAGAGACATGCCAGTATGGCTGCTGCTGCTATTCATGTTCAGTGGTGTAAAGAGACGCTGGTTTTTAGCATAGAGCTCACACACTGAAGGTTATCCGTCAAGCTGTGTGTATCTCAATTCTATTACACTGAAATGTATACACATGGATAGGTATTTTGCAAGAACTGTAAATTATCTCACAGTGGGGTATCAGATCAGCTTATAAACACAAGTAAATAATTGCTTACAGAGAGCGAAGCAGGAATGTGAAAAGGAAATATGATAGAGGAGAAATAAGTGAAACAATCCCTAAAAGTCATTTAAGCTTAAGATGCATACCAAGGAAACACTGCTGGGTATCTGGAAAGATTGAGGGCTTATAGAAAATTATGTTTATGGGTTTAGATTTTTAATGTTTGCATTCTGAGAGACTCAAATTCTCAAGAGTCTGAATAAAGACTTAACTAAAGGTGAGAAATGATGTTTTGGACAATATACTAATTTAACAGGTATTTTGATGTGGTCTCCTTATTTTTAATAACTGAGGATCATTGTTGAGAGCTAAAAGGTTCTACTACTAAAATACAATATGTAAGCAGACCCTTTTATTTCTACTCTGTCAGCTGAATTTCCGTTTTGGTTTGCTTGTGTCAGAAACAGAGGAGAAAGGTGTTTGCCCAATATGATGTTTCAAATATCTGTCCAGGAAGATGTTATTTCCCAAATTCAGTACAAATATGTTATAATCACTACTTTTAAAAAGAGTGTTCCCAGTCAGGCATAGTGGCTTACACCTTTAATCCCAACACTCTAGGCAGAAGCATGGGGAATCTCTGCATTTGAAGCCAGCCTGGTCTACAGAGCAAGTTCCAGGACCGTCATGGCTACACAGAGAAATTCTGTCTCAAAAACCAAAACCAAAACAAAGAACAGAAAACAATTGTCCCAAGAAACAAGATGACATTTGTTGACTGCTTTTTTTAATCTAACTTTGTAATGACCAACTCTTGAATCCCAGAGAACTTAAAAGCTTCCCCACAAAGCACAGTGACAAAGCCACCCCATTGGGATATGCCTAATGTCTCACATGGAGCGGTAGACTTAGTTCTTTTATTAAGTCATGTAAACTTTAAGAAACTCCTATGACTTTCGAGATGGCAAATACAGGAGGATCAGAGAGTGATGTGAAGGTGGGTTCTGAGATGGGGGAGATAAAATGGCAGTGTGGGTTGCTGTGCCAGTTGCTCTTCAGGGCATGTCCTCTGCAAAGATTTCAGGCAGAAAAAATTATGCTCATCGTTATTTGATGTCATTCTTGTTAGCAATGTGCAGCTATCTTAATGCTAGTAATTTCAGCACAACTTTAATAAAAGGTATAGAAAGATCAGGAAAAATTGCCAGTAAAATTACATTTCTAAAGAAAATATTGTACAAGTTAGACACGTGTGTTCAGGAAACGAGCATGCAGATTTATATATTTTAATTTAGAATTCTAAATGTATTTTATGAAAGAATAGGATTTTGCTGTGTTAATATTTGCTAGAGGAATCTAATTAATGGATTTCAGCAATCTTGTCCAGGACTTCCTATGCTGATGTGAGGTGAATAAACCAACCCGTAATAAAATGACTATTTAAGAGTTTATAGGTAGACAGGTCTCTTGTGAAGGTTAAGGTTTTTTTTCCATTTGGTTTTTTATCATTAAATGTCTTTATGCTACACTCACATGCTCTCTGCCAAGCTCTGAGTCATCTGTGCACACAGGCAAAAAGCCATAAATTCCCCCCATAAATACAAATACGTGTTCACACGGACGCTGCTGCAGAGCCTCAGGAAGGTTTCTGCGCTGGGGTGCAGCAGTTTCTGCTGCTCTGGGTAGGACACTTTCATTCTCAGCATGCGAATGCAGTGCAGTAAAAAGCCTCAGCGTGGAGCTCAACCACAGAGGACAGCAGCTGCCGGGCCCCTACCACCTTCAGCAAGGTCATCCCGAGGCCCTCCCTCTGCTTTTTGCTCTCCTTTATCCAACTGGGAATTCAACAATACAATCTTGAGTGGAGTCTTCAGACTATAGAATTAGCTTATTGAGCAACTGCACCTGCTTTTAAATTTTAATGATGCATTTTAGTATGATAAATGTAGTATACTTGGAAGATTTTATATGCAGGTCAGATAAACTATGATTTTTGTTACTCTTCAAATATTGCTTTGTGAATAAGGTCACTAGAGTCAGAGGTTCGCCTGTGACTTACAAAGACAGTAGTTCTGTCTCAAGAAACAGAAATGTGGGCAGCAATAGCTTTACAGATTTCAGATATGAAATTGCTGTGATACATAATTGCTAGGAGGGAAAGTATATACTGTCAATATTCTAGATGAAAGTACTTAAGCAAACTTTAGTTTATGGGCACAAAGTCAGGAAGATATGTATGTGTTACTACAATTACTATTGTGCACTCCACTTTTCTCAGAATTCATGAAGTTTTGATATAATTACATGACTAAAACAGAATTATCTGGATACAAATTTATTTCAAAGTTCAGAGGTCTTGCCTTTCTTAGATACTTTTAATCTTACAACTCCATGGGGAACTAACGATGCTCCAGAAGGAGAAAAAGGAGGAACTAGTTTTGTTTTTTTTTTAAAGCTATTTAATCCACAAAGTGAACTAGAAGATTGAGGTGGAAGACTGAGCCAATTGCCCAGGTAATTAAAAAGTTTCCCTGAAATTGCTCCAATTATCTGGATCTTTCACAAGAAGAAAAAGTTGCTTGGTTTAAATTAATAGGATATTAAAGCCTATTTCTATAGTCTGCTTTTGAGAAACATTCTTTAGGTGAAATTTAGGTTTAAAATTTAAAATTTAAAATGGCATTTTAAAACTGATTGTTTTCACAATATAATTATATTCACAAAGAATGAAATAGTCCATGATTGATTTAGATACATATTTATTTTCTGATAAGTAATATTTTCCTTGCATTACAATGTTTTCTTTTTTCTTATTTCTGATAGAAAACTAGCACCCACATTTATCGTCTGTGTTGCCCCCTTGGACTGCTATACACACTTAAAAATACATAAGTGACTGAAACTCAAGGTCATTGTCTTCAAACAGCTGTTACTAAAAGGTAAGCAGGGAGAGATTAGAGGTCATCTATATTCCTAAATCAATTCAATAAATTTAGTACAGTTTATAATAGTTATAAAAAATGGCCCAACTTATTCTTGGCTTTTTCATAAAACACAGCACAAGATCCTATTGAATTTTTCAAATGTGTCCTGAAAACTTGTACAATGAACACAGAGTTTTTTGAAAATTAAAATGACATCATGCAAATGTGTTTTTTGGTAACACATTGGAGCCCCGGACTGAGTTCCCAAGGTCCTGATGAGGAGCAGAAGGAGGGAGAACATGAGAAAGAAAGTCAGGACCGTGAGGGGTGCGTTCACCCATGGAGATGGTGGGACAGAACTAACAGGAGATCACCAACTCCAGTTGGAATGGGACTGATGGAAGATGAGACCAAACCAGACTCTCTGAATGTGGCCGACGGTGGAGGCTGACTGAGAAGCCAAGGACAAAGGCGCTGAGCTTTGACTCTTCTGCATGGACAGGCTCTGTGGGAGCCTTCTCAGCTTGGTTGATCACCTTCCTGGACCTGGGGGGAGTTGGGAGGACCTTGGTCTTAACATAGAGTAGGGAACCCCGATGGCTCCTTGGCCTGAAGAGGGAGGGAGGGGGGTGTGGGTGGAGGGGAGGGGAGGGAATGGGGAGGAAGAGGGGAGGAGATGGAAATTTTTAAATATAAAAAAAAACCAAAAAAACATCAAAAAAAAAAACAGAAAAAAAGAAAAGGAAGACATTTATTTATAAGAAAGAGCATTCTATGCAAGCATAAATAGATTGAGAACATCAGTCTTTACTATCAGTATCTTTCATATCTTGGTGAAAACATATACCATACGATGTCCTTTGTATTATTGTTAAACCGAAGGACAGTAATTTGTTTAATGCAACAGCAATCATATTTGTCTTTCTTTCAAAAAATTTATAAAGGTTCAGAATGAACTAAGCCTGAAGTTAATTTAATAAATTGTATAACCTAAGAAATGAAAGCAAATAGGAAGTTACAGAGGGACAGTAAATAGTGTGACACATGCCATGTTGAAACTGATATTATTTATTAATGATGTTTGTGAGTTGATAACTAACGATAATTTGCAGGAGTACTTGGATGTATTAGAAAGGGCAGCAGATTAAGACTCAATTTCCTGTGCTCACCTTGACCTTGAGAAACAAACACTCTCTTTCACTTGGATTGGATTCCAACACACTGAAATCATCATTTGTAGATTTTGTCATGTGTACTGAAGTATGAACTCTTCCCCGCCACTCTGTTCATGTCCTCACAGCTCGGCACAATGAATGGCAAATAGTCACATGATAAGACAATGAGTAGACACAGATCTACGGTGCTTCCGATACTTGCAAACAGTGCAGTGCGTGTCACGTGGCAGGTCCATCTGGACGCTAGTCAGTTGGGCACCTGCAGCTTCGCTTTCACCATCCAGAAGAACATGTGTATCTCTCAGGGGGAGTAGTAAAACCCCACTCCTAAGCTAAGCATCTGCAGTAGGATTTCAAGAGGCACCAGGCACACTGTGACTTGCAGGTATGATAGACAGACAATGGGTTAATATTACCGTCTGCGGGAAAGGCAACGATAAAATTCTAGGTTCATATGTACCCTGGCCTCTTTGCTGAGATGACAAAAGTTTGCACATTTGCTCTTGTGTGCTTTGGACATTAATTTACTAGAAACTGAATTGAGTCCAAAATCTATTTCTATTCTAGCAGGGTAGTGTGCCAAAGAGTTTTTTTTCTTTATGTACTTTTGGCATATGTTCAGTAATAATTAATTCTTAAAATAATGTTTTACTTCCATTCTGGTTTGAAGAAATGAAGTCCTACCAACAGTTATTTGCACCAGTAGGGGGCTAGCCCATGCCTAAAATGCAGTACAAGTCGATGGTGATTTGGGGACAGAGGCTAGTATGTAAAGTTTTCATGTGAGACACTTGAATCCAAGGGTCTCCGACTGCACAGAGTGCAGCTTCATGTAAATGTTAATGTGCAGATTATGTGGGTACATGAAACCATCTGAAATTATTTCTTTTGCTTGTTGCTTTTTGTATTGTTGATATCCACAATTAGAAACCGTGTCGAAAAACCAAAAGAAAGAAAGAAAGAGAGAGAGAGAGAGAGAGAGAGAGAGAGAGAGAGAGAGAGAGAAAGAAAAGAAAAGGAAAGAAAAGAAAAGAAAAGAAAAGAAAAGAAAAGAAAAAGATTTTGGTTGAATATTTAGTACTGTGGAATATAAGAATATACAACATTTTCAAGAATTTTTCCAAGTTGATCATTGCTTTTAGGTAGTTCATTTAGCAGAAAAAGTCATTTCATACAAACACATAGTGCAAGAATGACAAAAGTGTTTAAAGCCATTTCAAAATTGTAGAAATTCTGCCCTTGTCGCAAGCCAAAATTTTAAATGAATAAAGTATTTGCATTTATTTAGTTGTGTGTCCAGTTCCATGTTAAGATATGCATCTGGAGGTCAAAGAACAACTTGCAGTAATCAGTCCTCTCCTTCTACCATGTGTATTTGGGGGACCAAATTCAGATCATCAGGACTGCCACTTGGTGCCCTTACTTGCTGAGTCAAAACTCAAGTCAGCAGCCCAAACAATACGTTAAAAGTAATTCATTCGGCCAGGTGGTGGTGGCGCACGCCTTTAATCCCAGCACTCGGGAGGCAGAGGCAGGCGGATCTCTGAGTTCGAGGCCAGCCTGGTCTACAAGAGCTAGCTCCAGGACAGGCTCTAGAAACTACAGGGAAACCCTGTCTCGAAAAACCAAAAAAAAAAAAAAAAAAAAAAAGTAATTCATTCTACCATCAGCCACATTCAGAGAGTCCGGTTTGATTGCATGTTCCATCAGGCCCATTCCAACTGGAGTGGGTGATCTCCCATTAGTTCTGTCCCATCGTCCCAGTGGGTGAACGCACCCCTCACGGTCCTGACTTTCTTGCTCATGTTCTCCCTCCTTCTGGTCCTCATTGGACTTAACATAGTGTAGGGAACCCTGATGGCTCTTTGGCCTGGAGAGGGAGTGGGGGTATGGGTGGAGGGGAGGGGAGGGAAGGGGAAGGAGGGGAGGAGATGGAAATTTTAATAAAAATATGAGAAAAAAGTAATTCATTCTAACAAAACACATTTGGAAGATGTGCAAATTTGTGCTTACATGCTGACGAATGACAGTAAGAAAATATTAAAGGGTTTTGCTTCCTATAATTAAACCACTATGTTTCATTTAAAATTATGATTGGGCAAGTCTTCAGCTTCACACTTCTTTTTAATCCACCAAGTCACTAGAATAATTTTGTATTAAATAGATGGTCTGTAGATTCTTGGGGAAGAGCTATATTTGTTTATTCAGTAATTTTATATCTCTAAAAATTACTTTATTTTATTTTTGTTTTTAAAAAACAATCTTATTTTGTATACCAGTCCCAGTTCCCTCTCCCTCCGAACTTCCCACTCCCCTTACCTTCTTCCTACCCTATGCCCCCATCCACTCCTCAGAGACTGTGAGGCTTCCCATGGAGGGGGGTCAAAAAAGCCTGTGACATCACTTGAGACAGGACCAAGGTCTCCTCCCCTGTATCTAGGCTGATTTCTGACAAAGGAGTTAAAAATATACAATGGAAGAAAGAAAGTATCTTCAACAAATGGTGCTGGCAGAACTGGATGTCAACCTGTAGAAGAATGAAAATAGATCCATATCTATCACCATGCACAAAACTCAAGTCCAAATGGATTAAAGATCTCAACATCAATCTGAACACACTGAACCTGATAGACGAGAAGATGGGAAGTAGTCTACAACATATGGGCACAAAAGACCACTTCCTACGTTTAACTCCCGTAGCACAGACAATAAGGGCAACATTGAATAAATGGGACCTCCTAAAACTGAGAAGCTTCTATAAAGCAAAGGACACTGTCATTAAGACAAAAAGGCAACCTACTGATTGGGAGATCTTCACCAACCCTGTATCAGACAAAAGTCTGATCTCCAAAATATATAAAGAACTCAAGAAACTAGACTTTAAAATGCTAATTAACCCAATTAAAAATGGGGTTATGATCTGAACAGAGAATTCTCAACTGAAGAAGTTCAAATGGCCAAAAGACACTTAAGGTCATGTTCAACCTCCTTAGCCATCAGGGAAATGAAAATCAAAACAACTCTGAGATACCATCTTACACCTGTCAGAATGGCAAAGATCAAAAACACCAATGATAGCCTTTTCTGGAGAGGATGTGGAGTAAGGGGTACACTCATCCATTGCTGGTGGGAATGCAAACTTGTGCAACCACTTTGGAAATCAGTGTGGCGGTTTCTCAGGAAATTCGGGATCAACCTACCCCAGGATCCAGCAATACCACTCCTGGGAATTTACCCAAGAGATTCCCTATCATACTACAAAAGCATTTGTTCAACTATGTTCATAGTGGCATTATTTGTAATAGCCAGAACCTGGAAACAACCTAGATGTCCCTCAATAGAAGAATGGTTAAAGAAAGTATGGAATATATATGCATTAGAGTACTACTCAGCGGTAAAAAACAATGACATTTTGAATTTTGCATGCAAATGGATGGAAATACATAACACTATCCTGAGTGAGGTAACCCAGACCCAAAAAGATGAATATGGTATGTACTCGCTCATTAGTGCCCACTCATTAGTGGATTCTAGCCATGAATAAAGAACATTGAGCCTATAATTCATGATCCTAGAGAAGCTAAATAGGAAGGTGTACCTACAAAAAAGAAACCATGTAGTTATCCTCCTGGATATTGGAAGTATACAAGATTTCCAGGAATAAATTGAGAGCTTGAGGGTGAGGGTGGGGTGGGGGAAAGGGAAGATGGTGAGAGAGAAGTGAGAAGGGGAGGATGGGGAGATCATGGGAGAATGGGACAATTGGGATGGAGGAGGAGTGGATATGGGATCAGGGAAGTATATATCTTAATTAAGGGAGCCATTTGAGGGTTGGCAAGAAACTGGACCCTGGAGGGATTCCCAGGTGTCCAAGGAGATGTCCCCAGCCTGTTCCTTGAGCAGCTGAGGAGAGGGCACCTGAACTGCCCTATACTATAGCCACTCTGATGAATATCTTGCCTATCATCATAGAACCTTCATCTGGTGATGGATGGAGATAGAGAGAGAGAGACCCACATTGGAGCACTGGACTGAGTTCCCGTGGTTCAAATGAGGAGCAAAAGGAGGGAGAACATGAGCAAGGAAGTCATGGCTGCAATTTGTGCGCCCATGCTCTGTGACGGTGGGGCTGATCTAATGGTTGCTCACCAAGGCCAGCTGGACTGGGACTGATGGAGCATGTGATCAAACCAGACTCTCTGAATGTGGCTGACAAGGAGGGCTGACTGAGAAGCCAAGGACAAAGGCACTGGGTTATGATTCTACTCCATATACTGGCTGTGTGGGAACCTAATCTGTTTGGATCCTCAACTTCCTAGACCGGGATCAGAGGGGAGGACCTTGGACTTCCCACAGGGCAGGGAACCCTGACTGCTATTTGGACTGGAGAGGGAGGAGGAGGGGGAATGGGGGGAGGGGGAAGGAAATGGGAGGAGGGGAGGAGGTGAAAATCTGTAGTAATAATAATAATAAAGAAAAAAATCTCAAAAAATGATAGAAATAATAGTTAAAATAGATATTGTCTAAGTCCTGGGAAGGAAATTATCTAGAGCTGTGGGTAAAAGAGAAATTAATTAGATCAAAGAGAGAGCAATCATGTTTCTGAGAAGATGGATGGCACATACCAACCTGGAGGGAAGGAAAGGCCTGGTAGGCTCAGGAGGCAGCTTTGTGTGACTGTACTGTGTAGGTTGGGAAGGTCAGCAATATCAACAAACATGACTGGAGTTTTGGAGGTAGACATAGCATGGTTAAGACCCAAGCTGTGGAGAGGCAGAACATTGGTGTCTCCAAAATGAACTTTTATCGTGTATCCTTGGCCTAATCTCACAACATTGAGAGGGAGGATAGCTTTGGTACCTGTGTTTCTTGGGATAGTAGACTCTAGCATCCTTGGTATTAAATTGTGCTTGCGGGACAAGGATCATATATATGAATAAATTTGATAGGACTTGAAGTCCAGAGTGGTAATGAAGGAGTACCTGCTATATTACACAAGTTTAGTGTTGAAAATGTAAAGGGGAAATGAATCCTAGTGGACTGGACAGATGGTGTAGCTCATGTTTGTTAAGGATTTTGGGGAATGGAATGATGAGCTTCAGCCTAATATAGTTGAGGATTATTAGACAATTAGAGTGTTAGATGGCCAAGACAAGACACTGTATTTCCTTACCCAAAGTAGGAAGTTTGCATGTTCAGAAGACTAGAGATAGCTGTGCCCACTACTTTACAGGGTTTTTACAAGGACTTAATGAATCTACACCTCAAATTAACCTGTTAGGCACTCAGTACTGAGAACCTGATTTGGTGTAGTGGCTCATACTGCAAACACAATTACGCCCTTTCAGGAAGCAAAACCCTAGCATAAGTCCCAAGAAGAAAATCAATACGAGAGCATATTCAGTTTACATTTTCATAGCTGAGGTACTGACATGAACAGTGATCCCATAAGGAACCTTATGATGTTTTACTCTCTTAGTCACTGAAAGAGCCACTGCACCAAATCAGGTGCTCAGAACTGAGTGCTTAGCAGGTTAGTTTGAGATGTGCATTTGTTAAGTCCTCACAAAACCCCTGTGAAATAGTGGGCACAGCTGTCCCTCTGTTCCCAGGAGTCTTCTGAACACGCACACATCATACTTCACATATTGCTGTGAAGAGACACCTTGGCCAAGGCAACTCTTATAAAAACAGAAAGCATTGAATTTGGGGCTGGCTTACAGTTTCAAAGATTTAATCCAGTGTCATCTGCAACAAGGCCACTCCTCCTAATCTTTATAATATTTTAAAATTGTTCATGGTGACTCAATATTCAAATGTAGGAACCTGTGAAGGCTATTCATATTCAAACCATCATATTTAATGACAATTTTCCTTCCATAATAGGCATTCAATAAGCAGCAAGAAAAAAACTTTGCAGGGAAAAAATGACATCCAAATTATGCTTCTAAACTGAGCACAATGTACCTGAGACTTAGAAAGTTTGAGATTTTGTCCAAATGACTGATTTCCTAGATTCTACTATGCTTGATAAGGATTTAGGTCCATACAAATATCAAGAAAAAGATGAGTAATTCTGATGAAAGACACACACACACAGGCACACACACACGTGCACGCACACTCACAAGTGCCCAAATGCACACACACACAATTTTAGAGCAGGCCAAAAGGGGCTCGTTGTGTTGCCATTTAGATTTCCTGTCTCATTGTTGCATTTTCTCTCTCTAGACTTACAAAATGAAAACGGGATCCTGCGGTTCTTAAAGATCCTGTGCATCAGGGACTGGAAGTTGATACACACTCATCTGGGAATCCTAACTTAGATAAGGCACTTACTTAACTGTTGCTTTGGAAAGACTTCTCATGCTAAGATGTACCATAGGAGTCTAGAGTTTTGATTTCGAGTTTCCTTAAGTAACAATACAAGCTTAACACGCATAAGAGCTTCTTTTATATTAATTCACAAATGCTACCATGTTGCTCATCATTTATTATATTATCAGGTTTTGTCATCTGTTGCCCTGTGTAATATGTATTTCTTATCTACTGTGCTCTTACACATTCTCTTCCTCATAAAAGTACAGTAAAAGAGCCAAGTGGTGGTGGCACACGCCTTTAATCCCAGTAATCAGGGAGGCAGAGGCAGGTGGATCTCCCTGACTTTGAGGCCAGCCTGGACTACAGAGTAAGTTCTAGGACAGTTAAAGATACATAGACAAACCTGTCTCAAAAAAAGGACAGTAAAAGTTATAAAGTCTGTTTTCAGTCTTCCCAATAAAGTCATCCTTACCTTCTGCTTAAGTAGCTTGACAATGAATTAATCCTGTGCCTTCTGAAATATCAACAGCTCCTCACTCATTAATATGAGGCTTAGTGACTCCAAGTTGCCTTTTTTTGTATGAGTCTTTTTGCCAATATTTTCCTTCCCCCAACAGAATATATGAGGCCCCGTATATTAGAGAAAAGAACAGAGGCGAACGCCCCTGTTTTCCATTATGGAAAAAAAAAAACATGATTACATTGATTTCTCCCTTCAGATTTTTGCCTAGAATAGTGGAGGCTAACGTCCTCCTTTTTGTATCATTTACCAGAGTTAATTATAACACACTCACTAATATCAAATACCTGATTTTCCAGCTTCATTAAGCTCTATCATAATTACCCTTCATTATTTCAATCTTCAAAGGCCTTTGCTTTCGAGGGTGGGAGTACAGTGTAGAAATATTTTGGTTATTGGAAGATGAAATGACCTTTTGTATTATTCGCTTTTGCACGATGTTTCACTTTTTGCAGCAAATATGTGCAAGTTGTCATGGGAATGTACAACACTTAAGTATCAAGTGTGGGTGTGCATTCTGTGGCCTCCACTATTCTTATAAGAAAGGAGTGGTGCTGGAATTAAATTTAAAAAATTGTGTATGTTTCTTCAAGATTATTTTAAACAATACCCAACTTTAAATTCATGATAAAGAATTGAATATTTTCTTCTGGACAGTGGACTTTGAGATGCACAGATATAAGCGACTCTATTTACAGATGTTGGGGGAGAATGTGTAATAGGGAAAGTTTGAAATTACAGCTACACCTAGGCTGGGCAGTATTATTTTGGATGCTATTCTCAGTACTCTTTATTTTTATCTTATAACATAAATTTCATTCCATGGTACAGACTAAGTACTTAAACATCTTAAATTTGTGCCTTAACACGATGGCCAATGAGTCCGAGCTTTCAAGCTTTAGAGATTGGATGTATTAACATGCATACAGTGCTAAATCCCACCTACCAGACAGGTGTTAGTGAGAGTTCTAGACGGAAGTGATTAAGACATGCATGTAACAGTTAGTGGGAAAAGAGGCCCTGAATTTGAAAGAGAGCAAGAGGAACACACAGGAGAGTGTGGAGGGAGGAAACAGAAGGGTGAAATGACATAACTATATTATAATCTTGAAAATAAAAAAACTAACTTTTAAAATAAATGCTTTATGTCAAATTAGATCGTTTAACTCAGAAATCATATGCTGTGGAATGAGGAGTTTTGTAATCTGTCCTCGACCAGGTATTTTGCATCTCGACATCCTCTCATGCTCGTTTAGAAGAGAGCTAATTCTGTGTTCCAGAAAGAAGTGGAAATGTGAGAACGAATTCATTATTTAGCAAATGACTTGAAGATTCAAAAACAATCACTGAACAAGTGCCCAGAATCTATAAAGGGTTCAGCTTTCAATCACTATTCTCACGTCTGCAAATACCAGACCGAAAGGCTACAGAGAGCCTCATTTCCCCAACTGTTCTTATCATGGACAAAATTTGGAAGAAAAAAAAAAAACAGTGCTCAATTTATGGTTTTCACACCTAATGAGGTGAGAAATTCTAGTCAGACCCACAAAGTGTTTTTGGTGTCCTGGAATTTGATCTCTGTGAATGTAGCGGTTCCATTGTGACAGCTTTAGCGCCCATTTGCATAGTTTTCTCTTGCATTGCTTTAAAGGTATGCTTTTCCTGGCTACTAACACAGATGGCACTGAACACAACACCAATGATGTCTGCCTCCTTTTGTTCACAGTGTGCAAAAAGAGTTACATGGTAACTTCCATACAAGCTTTCAAGTTAGGAGATGTTTTATTGTTTTTTTCTTTTATTGAAAACTGACTGCTTTCACAGGATATATTCTGATTATGGTTTCCCTTCCTCCTACCCCTCCTAGTACCTCCCATCCCCCCATCTGGATCTATACTCTTTCTGTTGCTTCTTAGAAAACAAACAGGCACCTAAGGAATAAAAATAAAATAAAAATATAAAAATCAAACAAATAAGAATATGATAAAACAACCAAATAAGAAAAAGAGCCAAAGGAAAAAAAGCACAAGAAATGCATTTAGATGCAGAGATGCACATGCTCACACAAGCAAGAAGCCCATAATGTTGACTGTGAGTTAGGTAGAGTTTTGGGATTTAGCTGAAGAGAGGGAGGAAGGATTATAGGAGACCGAGAGGTCAAGGACATCACAAGAAAGACAACAGAAATAATTAACCTTGGCTCACAGGACCTCACAGAGTCTGAACCACAACCAGAGAGCCTGGAACAGACAAAGACCCTCTACATACATGTGATGTACATACATACAAGTTGGGTAGCTTGATCTACTCGTGACACTCCTGAAGTGGGAACAGGGATTGTCTCTAACTCTTTGCTTGCTTTTGGGAACCTATTCCTCATACTGAGTTACCTTACCCAGTCTTAATAAAAGGGAAGGAGCTGAGTTCTATGGAACTTGATATGTCATGCTTTGTGGATATCCATGGGAGGCCTGCCAATTTTGGAACAGAAACAGATGAGGAGTGGATTAGGAGGGTGGGTGGGGGTGGGATGGGAAATGGGAGGAGAAAGAGGTGAAACTACAGTCAAGATGTAAAATAAATACATAAACTCAATTTAAAACATTCAGTAAAAATCCATAACTAGAAAACATACTTGTAGAAAGGAGACTGCTACTTTGTTCCCGGCCACTCAACCCCGAAATAACCATACAGATACTGTATTAATTAAATCACTGCTAGGCCCATTAGCTCTAGCTTCTTATTGGCTAACTCTTACATATTAACTTAACCCATTTCTAATAATCTATGTATAGCCACGTGGCTGTGGCTTACTGGCTAAAGGTCATCTGGCTCCTGCTGAGCTCCGTGGCTTCTCTCTGACCCTGCCTTCTCTCTCCCAGCATTCAGCTTAGCTTTCCCTGCCTATCTCTGTTCCTTTATAGCTCTGCTATAGGTCCAAGGCAGTTTCTTTATTTATCAATGGTAATCAGAGCATAAAGAGGGAAAACCCACACCACATATTATGTGCTAAAGAACCTGTAAAGTAAAAACAGAAAAACAAACCAATCCAAAAGAAAAGAAAACAAAACAAACAGAAAGTCCTGACTTAACACTGGAATTTGATGGAGGCACCTTTGGGGGCTAAGTGTTTCAAGGTCTCTTATTCTCTGTATAATGTACAGCTGTGTGTATTTGTTCTCATCTGCTACAGGAGGAAGCTTTTCTGATGATGACTGAGCAATGGACAGACCTGTGAGTACAGCAGAATGTCATTGAGAGTCATTTTATTGCTACATTACTTTATTGGAACAGTAGTATTTGGTTTTCCCATAGATCCCTGAACTATCTAGTTTCAGGTTAATGATCATGCAAGTAGCTTTGGGGAGGGGTTCCATCTGAAATAGTGAACCTTAGCTGATAATCAGATATTTATTGGCTATCCATGTAAGACTTGTGCCACTATTGCACCAGTGTGTCTTGCAGGCAGGTCATTATTATAGATCAAAGGGTTTGTAGCTGGGCTGGTGTTTATGATTTTCTTTTGGTAGCATGCAGAGCACTGTACAGTACCATGGGTCTTTAGGGGTGGAGTCTCTAGGTAGGCACTGCTTGACTTCTCCATGATCAATGAATTGTATAGGTCATGTCTTTTAGCAATAGGGCCTTACCAACAGTTTGTGGAGAGGTATTAATTTGGGCAGTTCCCATGAAATGAACTTTGGCTAAGAACTCAATTAGATGTAACCTGTTCCTGGTACTAAAAGCTTTATTTGATGACAAGAAATGTATTGCAAGAACATGGATTTAGGAACTATGACTAGAATCTTCATCTTAAAAATGAAGACATATAACACATATTTTACTTAAAATATATTTTCTTGTTTTGTTTGGTTGTGCAAATAAGTCACCTATGTCAAGTTTTTTTTTAATGCAAGTCTTCAAAAGATTGAAAAATATACACAGAGAGTCTGTGTTAATAAGCTCTGATTATTTTGCACACATATTAGTTAATTCTTCAAAGGAATGTTAATTCCTTAAGGCCACTAGACAAGCACAGCTGTACCATTATTACCTTTATGCAATTAAGTAATAATCTCCACAGGTTCATAATTTACTTTGAAGAAGCAACTTTGTTCACTAAGAAAATAGACTAAATACACTATTTGATTGATTATCTTGTCATCTTGTCAAATTTAGAGGGCCCAACAGTGGATAGGAAGTGAATATCATTTTTAAATTAGAAAAGAATGTTGAACTATATTCATTAACATATTTCTCCAAATCTGTTCTTTCCCATTCCTAAATCTTAGACTTTTGCAATCACTTCATAACTAGCCCCTTTGATTACAGTGCTTATTTTCAAAATCTATTGTGTTTGTGGACATTAGATGGTTTTTTAAAATATCATATTAGTGATTTCTCAGTTTAAAAATAATCACTAGCTTTTTGTTGTCTAACATTAACAATAGCATGTAATGTTTCTATCTATCTTTCTGTCCTCTCAAAACCAAACTGGCACATACAATGACCTGCAGAAAGAATCGCAGGTATGAACCAGCCTTGGTGTAAATATTAACATCAACACTCACTTCGCCAAGTTATTATGAGTCTTCGATTTAAGACTTGGCTTTTGTATAGGTTTAACATCGATGGTTTAACATTTGGGCTTTAAGGAGAATAAAGTGAGCTAAAACATACAAATACATAGAGTGGTGTTAGCATTCCTCAAGTGGACATTAGATAGCAGATATCTGCATTACTTCTGATGCATTTTGTGGCTTTGTTTCTGCTGTCATTATGACTTGTCCTATCTTCTGGGTTTTACACATGAAATTGCCACTCTTCTCTAAGGCCAAGGACAGATGCTTATTTTTCATGAAAATTGAATAATATTACTATTATTGCTGCCATTGTTAGACATTTTGAGAAGAGCAGCAGAGAGCATAGGCTGGTCTTAAAATTACTGGGTAGCTAAGCGTGACCTCTAACTGTTGAGCCTCCTGCTTCTACCTTCCAAGTTCTGGGATTTTAAAACCTGTGTGACCATTGAAACAAATGGTTAAGTTCAAAGTTCCTAAAACCTGGTCTATTCCAGTTTTCACAAACTTCTCTGCTCTTTTTGTTCCTGGCTGCAGCACAGGTTTGCTGTATTTTTTCCACTGGCAACTGAACTCTTAGGGACAAAAATGACATCCTGGCATTATTGTGCTTCCCTCTGTGTCAAAATGGCAATCGAGTAGAATAAATATTGAAAGAATGACTCTTTAATCACTAAATATTTTAATACAATTTCTCTCAGCTGTGTGTCTCATACTTTTAATGAGACCAGACTCCTTCATTGTCAGCTTGAAATTTGACATTTGTTTAATAGTTTTGTCACAGATTGTCCTTGCTAACATAGATTTTTTTTTTCCCTAGCCTCAACAGACTAGAACCACAGTCATTACTCTTAAGGGAATACTATGTGGATGATATGCCAAAGCATATTTTTATATATTAGTTTTAGATGTTTACATTTAAAAAATAGCTGCTATTTAAAAAGAGGCTTACAGCTAACATTCTAGTATATAGACCCCTCATTAAGGAGATATTAGACAGTTGATGGCTGCTGGGAGAGAAGGGGGGGAGAGTTTTCTTCAAGGCTATGGCCACCAGTAAGTCAATCACACTCCAGTAGATAGTGCCATCCATTTACACATGTGGGCCGCACAAAAAGGACTCAGTGGGTTAAAAAAAGTCAACAAGAAAGAGGTTATGAAGCTGGAAAGTGGCTTGGGAGGTGGTAGTTGGATCTGGGAGAAGTTAGGAGGTGGAGAACGGACAATATGATAAAAATGCTTTGCGTTTATGAAAGTCTCAAAAAGCTAATAAAATATATTTTTAAGAGGAGGGTTCAGAAAATTTACTACTTTTTCTCTCATAAGCTCATATATAATTATTTCAAAATTGCATCAAGCTGTTTTGGCTATTTTTAAAGGAGGCCATTCCTTTTTCATT
The DNA here is from genome assembly GCF_903992535.2 of Arvicola amphibius. Lineage (NCBI taxonomy): Eukaryota > Metazoa > Chordata > Mammalia > Rodentia > Cricetidae > Arvicola > Arvicola amphibius. The sequence continues at coordinate 21,266,141 of NC_052059.1, forward strand.
TCTATTTCATTAATTTTTTTGGTTTCATGTAATACTAAAATTTTAAGTTTAAGTCAAGAGGGAATAGAGAGAACTATATTTGCAAAATCCAGATATTCTTCACCCGAATTTCAGCTAAGAAGCAACTTGTCATGCCACCACAGCAAGATATGTCACTATGGAATTTGATTTATTGCATGCTTCAGTTCTTAATGGAACAGAATAAGGCAATCTACCATGATTGTTGCTTCGAGCATAAGGTTAGGGAAGAAGTAGTGCAAACAACCTCAAAACTGGATGATGGAAGCTCTCCGCCGTTCCCCCGGCTCCTTGCTGACATCCACCTTGGATCCTCGGGTCAGTCTCAGCCAGATCATCTCAATCATTGGCCTCCTTGTGTGACATCTGAACAAGCTGAAAAATTATTTTTGAAATACTGGAAAAATAAGCGGTTCCCCTGCATCCTCTGTGGGAAATTTGGAAGTCTGCTTTGTAGATATGAGAAATTCATGAGGCTGAAGTGATTTATGCCCTCCTCCAAGAATACAGGGATTGGGGTAACAGAGAACCTTCTTATTACTCATATAACTCACCGCAAGGTCAGTGGCCAATAAAGACATCACTATCAGTGATTAATTGTGGATGGGCACCACCCCTAACTTTCCTCTGATCCTAGAGACCCAGCTAAACACGATGATGGGGCCTTCAGTGTCCCAGCTTCGTCCTTCTCAGGCACCTAGCACTACACGGGAGGAGAAAATTAAAAGAAAGGAAATGAGAGGCTGATAAATGTCATCTGGGAGGTAGCATGCCTCTGTTACTGAAGGTGTTTCGGCAGGATGAAGAATAAAATAGATTCCTTTCACCAGCACGAGAGCTATCCTAAAGTGCTCGTCATAACTCATACATTTCTTCAATGGCTTCTGTTTCAAAAATACCTCATTGTTTGCTTTTTCTGAGAGATAAATTTGGAGTTTGGGGGTGCGGTAATGGTGAGGATTTATTCCTGGAGGACGTTTAATCAAATTCACAGAGGCAGCTTTTAGGCAGATTGTTAGGTCGTAATTATAAATAGTCTATTCAATTCTGTTTTACTTCTTATTTTTATTTGCAATCTTCAAAGCGTGTTAAAACACCTTTAATGACTCATATAGTATAATATATAATATATAATAAAATATATAGTATATACATACATATACATATGTACAAAATATATAGGATTCTATTGATTTATTTCTCTGTTCCTCTCCCTGTGTCTCTGTGTTTATAAATGCTCATTTACTGTTTAAACCAGCCTTATTTGCAGTGTGCAAACTAGATGCCACAAATGTGGACAAAAATTTGTAGAAAAATTGCAGTTTTCAAAACACATTCATATATTTACCCCTACTAATGAAGTTAATAATACTTTAAGAGATGCATAGCTTATTACCTCTTTGATTCCATTTTTCAGATGAGCAAACAGGCATAAAAACACAATGGTTATCCTTACCATAAAAGATGAAGCCAACCTCATTAGACATAAAGCTAAATCCCCAACTTTCATCCTTCTATTTGAATTTGGCCCTCCACTATGTTAAACGCTTAGCAAATGCTTACAAGGAATGACTGTGTTGGAAAAACTGCACATGCAGAGGGCAAGGAAGTGTACCTGAAGTGGAGCTCCCTGGCGTTTTCTGAAAGAAACATTAGGTATAGAGGAAAGGAAAAATACTGCTAAGTAGAACAGTTCTGTTCCTAAACAACCCACCCACCCCCCCGCCCAGATCCTCTTGAGCCAGAAAAATTTTCTAGAGTCAATACCAGCTGTTAACTCAGCGAAAGGTCTCTGGCCATGCTGTTGGGAGATTACTTGATTAAATTGAGGTGTGAAGAGCTGCTCATTGGGAGTAGCAGCTTTCCTGGGCTACTACGTATGAATAGGAGAAAGTGAGATGAGAAGAAGCATTCATGGTGCTTTGCTTCCTGACTATGGATGTGAGAGCCTGCTGCAAAGTTGCTGCTGCTCTGACTTCCCTGACATGATGGACAGTCATCTGAAACCAGGAGCCCAAATAAGCCCATTCTCTTTTCAGCTGCTTCCACTAGCACATTTTATCATCATAACAATAGGAAGATTAATTAACACAAAAGGAATCATAAACAGAGACCTCTAGCCATATAGTTCCAACATTCTTCACCAAAGAACTGAAGGACTTAGTGCACAGGAGAAAGAGCAGCGGGCGAGGTGGAAGGATGGAAACTGAGGGTGTTCGGAACTACTTAGGATACAGGTGATAAGAAAACACTTGGTGAGCAGGGATGTTTGACATTCGGCGGTAAGGCATGTGTTGGGTGACCTTAAAAGAACACCCTCATGCTATCCAAAACTGTTAGCACTTTTTATAAGTTCGTGTCTGAACCTCTGATTACAAACCAAGGCCAAAGTAACTTTGCAGTATTGGAATGTGTTTCTGATCCCAGTCACAGCTTTAGTGCAGCAAACGCAAACACAGAGGTGCTCATGTTCTTCCAGGAAATGTGCATCCGGGAAGACTGCATTCTAGAGTGTGGAGAGATGAAAACCAGACTTTCTTGTCTTTGTCATCAAGGAAAGCATTTTCTCTCTTGCTATTTTTGTTGTTCCTATTTTCATTTGGGTTTTCCTTTTCCTTGAGTTTTCTTTGACAAATTTGGTCATTAGAAATAATAAAGAAGAAATGGGCCACTCATTCGAGAAGGAGTGGGGGTGCATGGGAGGGAGAAATGAGAATGGGGGACATGATGCAATTATATTTAATTAAAATATATTTTAGAAATGTGATGCTCATCTTTGTAAAAAACAAAACAAAACGAAAAAATCCCAAGCATAGGAAGTGCCCCTCTGAGCAAAAAAATGCATTCTGAGATTTAGTTGTAGCCACAACTCTCTCTCTTCATATTAACAAAAGTGTTTCAAGGCTTTTGTGAATTTTCTAGCAGCAGGCTTGACAACTTCTCCAAGTAGCCGTGTGCTCAGACCATTCTTATTGCTAGGAGTATTTTGGAAGTAAAGGTAGTTCTTAAGCAGCCAGGAGTAAGAAGCTCTGAATGTGACCTTCAGCCACGTACCCTTGGGACAGACACATCTATAGTAATTGAACATTCCTTAGGAACACTGTCCTGCATAAGTTGGCTGGCACAACTTATTTCTTACAAACAGTTAGGTTTTTCCTGAAAGGAATTGAGATTATAGCATTTTCCATGTTTCCTGCTTATAGATATTTGATGTTGTATTATAGATAACCACAGACCACTTTATCTAAAATAATAATGAGCAGAATACTTCTGATGATTTAATAACTATTCAGAATGGCAGCTTTTCAGGCTGAAAGTTAATATCTGGATTTTATAAACAGTGCCCTTAGCTGTGAACACTGGATAATGGTTAGTATAGTCATCCACTCGGGATTTGCCTAATTGTTTTATAGAGAAGATAATTTAATCAAATGCTTAACTTATTGTCAAAAATGGTAGATTAATGCATGCATGCTTTTAGAAGTTATCTGTCTATGAGAAATCTTATTTTAGAAATCCCTTCATCCAAACACAGTCTCAGAATAAAAATAGCATTTTCTTTTCTCATTTTTTTTTTACCTTTTTATTTCATCTGCTGTTTCACTGTGGCACCAAATTGCTCTTCAAAAGTCTTAAGCCTCTTTCAAGATTCTCACTAATTTCAAGTGATAACTAAAATCATTGGTTATAGATCTAGTGTCAAATAAGTCTTTATCTCTTCCTGTGGGCGGCTATCTTCTTGACTGATGTAAGTGAAGAAAAAAGAACTGTATTTCTTTTTCCAGTTGAAAATGGACAATTTAGCCACCACATGTCTGCCAATGCACCTCCGTATGAGATGTAATTATATGTGAAATAATAACCTCACTGCCAAATAGTTTTCAGGGCTTTGCTTTATATGAGAAACAATACATTTTAGTTCTGAAAGGCAATAAGATAATGACATTCAAGCCAATCTCTTGCTGCTTTTACTTTCTTATACATTTTTAAGTCTATGGCTCACCCTTTTCTAGTTTTCAGAATGTTAAGATGACAATCTCCTATTATAATTTAGATAACATAGCCTTTGGTTAATTTTCAGCCTCATTTTTTTCTGAATATGCATGTATTAAAAAGTTCATTCTCCTTTTATGATAACAGGTTTTAGAAAACACTTCTCTCCTATAAATCATCGGCTATTGTAGAGGGTTAGGAGTTTATATAATATGCTGTTTCCACTAATCTATTTTAGTAAATTAAAAGCTTGTTCACACAGAAAATGGAGACAAGTAAAATAAAAGTCAATAATAGCAAGCAATATTTATTTAGCAGTAACTGTGGATCAGCCATTATGCTAAGAGCCTTATATGCACGCTTGCAGCATTTCTTCCAGCATGCCCAGAATGCGGCATAATCCTTCTTTCCCCATTTCAAGTATCTAATTTTGTTTTCCATGTATGATTTTTCTCTTTGGTACATAGAGAAGGTAGTCAGGTTTGCACTTTCAGGGGACATCATTGTGTCAGAGAGTAGAAAGCAAAATTATCAGATTCTGAAGAGACTGTGGTCTTTTATTTCTTAGCTATAATAAACTAGGCTCACTGAAAAATGATTTGCAGACTTAGGGTCATATTTGAAGGTCCAGTGAGCCAAATTCTAGAGAAGACACCGTGGTGACATATCATTTCTCACTTTGGAAGACATTTTGAAACTTGGGAAATGAGCACAGCGCACATATGTTGTTATGTCACAGCAGTCCCAAGTGTAGCAGTGTCTGGTGATTGGACGACAGTAGCATCTCACCTGAGGGCCTCTGACTAGGTCTCCTCCACAGTTGTAGTCATGCACAAGTTTGTTGGGGGCTGCAGAGTCTGCATCTGAAATGGCTCGTCATACCCCTAGCAGATCGCTGCTGGCTATTGGACCATGGTTTATTTCCTTAACAACGGGATCTCCCTAGATAAGATGGTTTTTATGACATGGTGGATGGCTTTCTCCTCCTAAAGTGATGCAAGATGACTGGCAATATCTCTTGCAATTCCTCAAAAGTAACACATGATCCCTCTTGCCATCTTCTGACTCAGAGACACCGTGGCAGGTGCCTACCCAAAGATTTGACTGTCAGAAGATGCACTGAAGACAAACTTGAGGTCTGCTCTCCACAACAGCATACGCCAAAGTCCAAGAGCATCTTTTTCTTATAAATGATGAACTTCTCCCAAGACCGTTGCCTTACTATCACAAGGAGAGTAGGTAGCCTCAAAGTGAACAATACGAACTCTGCTTACATGATAATGTACAGGCTTTTTCATAGTCAACCAATGTATTTTTATGCCATGTGTTACTGATATAAACAATAGAAATTCACTGGGAAAAAAAATGAGGTTGGAAAATCCTTCCTGAGCTTTAGGTGTAGAGGTTGTATTGGAGATGTTCTTTGGCAATAGATTTCCCATGACCTGTGATCTCTGCATTGTGTGCATTTGTGGTTTTCTGTAGTGTTCTACAATTGCTTTGAAGAGGGGCTTTTTTGATGAAGTGTGAGAGTAACACTTATCTGTGGTTAAAATGAGTTTTAGAGTATCATTAGGAATTATGGTCTAGTAAAATGACGACAGAAACATCTCTTCTAAGATCCATTCCACACCAGTCCCAGGAAGTTTTCTAGGGTTCTAGGACCGACCTTTTGATATATTTTAAACAAAATAATAAAATAGTTGTCTTAGTTGGGGTTTCTATTGCTGCAATGAAACACAATGACCAAAAAGCCAAACTGGGGAGGGACAGGTGTATTTGGCTTAGCTGTTTATCATTAAAGGAATTCAGGACGGGAACCTGGAGGCAGGAGCTGCTGCAGAGGCCACAGAGGAGTGCTGCTGCTTACTGGCTTGCTTTCCGTGGCTTGATCAGTCCACTTTCTAAAGAAGCCAGGACCACCTGCCCAGGGGTGGCACCACGCATAATGGTCTAGGTCCTCTCCAATCAATCACTAATGAAGAAAAAACCTTACAGCTGGATCTTAAGGAGGCATTTTCTCAATAGAGAATCTATCCTTTCTGATAACTCTAGTTTGTGTTTAGTTGACCTAAAACTAGTCAGCACAATGTAGTATATGTATTTACTGATCATATGCATGATATGAAGATAAAATGCTTGAGACACAGCCCCTGGTTTGATTTAACCTGAGAAATTTTTCTTATTTGTAAAAGATTTCAAAAATTCCACGAATAGTCAGCTTTCCCATTTTATTCATATGACACTATTCTATATACTTTAGCACCATATTAAAAGTAATATGCATATGTATGTGTATTTATGTTTGTGTGTATGTATATGTTCTTACTCAATTTTGAATGATTTATCTTTAAAGGGCAGTGTTCTTTTAAGACAGTATCTCATTACATAGCCCAGGTAGCTTCAAAAATATTGGCAATCCTCCTGCCTCTACCTCTTAAGGTATGAAATTACAAACATGAGGCACCACATTCAGCACATAGACAGTGATTTCTAAATTCAACTTTATGTATGTGAATTTATTAATAATGAAAAATTTAGTTCTTGTTGCCTGGTATTTATTATTTCATTTTTTTAAAATTTGGCTCTAGGATTGGGGATATATCTCAGTGATAAAATACCTGTCAAGCATGTCTTGTGGTTTAATCCCTAACACCTACATATAGATTTTCTGACATATAGATATACATTTCATCATAATTATTAAATTAATATTGTCTCTATTTATTCCATATTTGGAAACTTCTATCAAAAAAAGCATCCCTTCTTTGTCATTGTAATCTGTGAATAGAGAAAATTTCTTGTCCCTCTAAGAAATAGCCAATATTGATAATGTTTTCACGGTAAATTTTAAAGCCCTTCTCTAAAAGCTGGTGCATGCACACTGCTGTTAAGAGTTTCAAGGAACAACTTTCATTACAACCATTTGAAACTTCTGCTAGGCTTGAATCTTTTAGTTTTCTCCTCAGTTGAAATAAAGAACAGCACAATGCACAAACAATATACTTTAATATTTGTCATCATAAAAGTTCTTATATGTTTGAGTCAGAGTCGTAAAAGAAACCATGCCAATAAACCTGCTAGTACTGACGATCTTGATAGTGTTCATGCTGAGGCTGCAGTTCTTGAATCTTATGTGCACCTCAGGAAGGAATGGTATGGATTTCTGAGTGTGAGGGCTCATCCTATGTCAATTAGGGCAGGGAAATTTGAGCTAGTATGTGATAAATCCAGCAATTCATTTAAAAGACTTGATCCATAATTTTCTTTGTTCTTTGGTTACATATTTCATTTCAAAGATGACACCTTACCAGACCTTTACCACAGAATACAAGACATGTTGGGAAAGCAGGTATTTTCCCAAACATTTAAGAATTTATACTTTTATAGCAAGAATTTACTTAGCACTTTTGATATGCAAAAAGAATATCAAATGACATCTGTTTTTTAAATAAAAGGATTGTTGACCCTTGTAGGGAACAGGTGTGTCTCTGGCTCTTTTGTTTGCTCTTCAGACTCTTTCCTCCTATTGGGTTGTTCTGTTCAACATGAGGGCTCTCATCTTGTCTTATTTTTTTTTCCTGTTTATCTTCTTGGAGGCCTGTTATTTTCTGAAGGAAACTGAGAGGGAGTGGATGGGGCAGAGGGAACGTGAGGTTGGGCTGGGAGGAGTAGAAAGAGGAGAAACTTTGGTCAGGATGTATTCTCTGAGAGAATAAACTATTTTTTTTAAAGAAGCAATTGTTGGGCTGATTGCTGGTTTTAAATGCTTGAATGGTAATAGTACTTATAATGGATTAAAAAAATAAAAGAAATGAGTGGTTTTAATTCTCCTTGGTAGTATATAGTCTAATTGGTAAAATGTTGGATGGTATTTCTGTCCTCTTTATTTTCCATTTCTAATGTAGAGCTAATTAAGGGTAAGCAGTTGGAAATAATTCTGAACATAATTCTGTGATCCCTTTTATAATATAGTTAATGTAATTCCTGCAAGTAAATGGATATAAATTTCAATAAGGTTCTCAGATGGGGTTGCTGTGAGGCCTTCGTCCTGTCCTTTACATCCGACAGCTACAGTTACGTACATAAGAAGGAAGGAGTGATCTCATTAGGACACTAGAAATACCTGTCCATGCAACTGCTTCTACTACAGTTAATAACATATTTCCTTTAAAAATATTATGGGTGAATTTTCTTCATATTATTTAGGTTATTTGAAGCAATTAACTAAATATCTTAATATATAATCTTTTAATAAGAGATAATTTTTGTGTTCATGCACAATATGATACAGAGATATCACACATGTATGTATAACATTTACAAGTGAGTATACACATATACATCAATATATATCAATACACACATATGTATATGCATATGTTTATGTAAGTGTGTGTGTGTGTGTGTGCATTATTTTCTTTCTTTTCCTCCATTTAAAGGATGGTAGGCAATGGTTATATAGTTAAAGTACAGACTAAAATATAAGTGAAAGTGATATCCTACAATTATTCAACCGGTATCAGTTGAACCTTGATCTAATGTGAAGCCCTTGGAACAATCAAGAACATCTGTGAGTAAATTATAAGGTGTAATGAAAGGGTAAAAATGCCTTGAAAAATTAGAAGCACTAAAAAGTGGTTATGGAGTAAAATGTGGGAAGTCTTGTCCTACACATGTTGATAAGTAAAACTTGGATGATGTGAAATTTTGTTAAAATATGTTTCTTAACAGAGTGCCTAGCATATTAAACACATATGTATGTATTAGTATGTGAACATTTGCTTTGTAAGTTACATATACACGTAATACATTTATATAGGAAACAATAATCTTTGTGTGAGAATTAATTACATCCTTGAAGGTCACATGGTAAGCCTATTTAATATCATTGATTTTATATCCACAAGTATTTTTATCTCCTATTTATTTTTATAGTATTACTCTATACTATAGTGTGTGGATTCCACGTCCCTTTATCTTTTTTATTCCTCTGAACCTATATCCTAGTTTTAATACCTCATATATTTTTATTATTGCTTAATCTCATTGTCCTTATTACAAAATATAAATGTTCTGACATTTTAATGCAAAATCATTCTAAATATTCCCTTTGTTTACATATTTGTCAGTTACCTTGTGAAATCGGAGTAGGAATAGAATGTGGTAATACATTAAAGGAACACTGTGGTATTATTGCTTGCCACAGGTCTGCGAGAAACAATTTAAATTTCACATTAATGTGAAAGCACTCTACTCAAAGTATGCTTCTATTAGGTAATATAAGTCATAATTTCTACAAAAATACACTAGATGATAATTTTCAGAAAATAGGTGTTATCATATGATAGTGTCTTTTTTTCAGTGAAAATTTAATGTGATTAAATTTAAACAAAAGACCGAAAACATGGAAAACAAATTTGAATAAAAATTGAATGTGTTGAATGTAAAGAAGTATTTTTAGTATCTTCTGTCTATCATATATTTTAACAGACTTGCATTGTTTATCTGCCTCTTTTCAATAGTAACCATATCTAATCTTGGTTAGCATTATATCTCAAAGGAAACAGGTTGGTCATCCACTCACTTGTCATTTTTCAAACATGGCATGAATATGCCATAGTCCTTGATTTCTGCTACGTTGCGAAGCATAAAATAAGACTGCACATACAGCCTATACCATTGATGAGACCATCAAATGACTCGCTTTCATCCCCCCAGTGGAGAATACTGAAATGTTGTGGGAATTAACTAAGAGGGACACAGACGAAAAACAGAAAGAGTAGTTTTAAAGGGTGCTTCAGAGTACTTGGGGAAATGAAGAGTTGGACAAGGATTCTAGGCAGAATGAAGAGAATTAAGAATAGTAATTAAGAATATGATTTGGTGAAGATATTTTTCTATTCACTAGGTTGCTGTTTTGCCTTATTGACCATGTCCTTTGCCTTCCAGAAGCTTCTCAGTTTCAGAAGGTCCCATTTATTTATTGTTACTCTCAGTGCCTATGCTACTGGTGCTATATTTAGGAAGTGGTCTCCTATGCCCATGTGTTCAAGGCTACTTCCCACTTTCTTTTCCATGACACTCAGTGTGGTTTATATTGAAGTCTTTGATCCATTTGGATTGAGATTTGTGCATGGGGATAGATATGGATCTATTCACATTCTTCTACAAGTTGGCATCCAGTTATGCCAGCACCATTTGTTGAAGATGTTTTTTTTTTCCATTATTTAATTTTAGCATCTTTGTCAAAAATTAGGTGTTCATAGGTGTGTGGATTAATATCACAGTCTTTGATTTGATTCCATTGGTTCACCTATCTGTTTTTATATCAATAACAAGCTGTTTTCATAACTGATATTGTATAATAGGGCTTGATATCAGGGATGATACTGCCTCCTTTACTGTTCCTTTATTGTACAGGGAAATGCAAATCAAAATAACTCTGAAATACCATCTTACACTAGTCTGATTGGCTAAGATAAAAACACCGATGAAAGCTTATGCTGGAGATGATGTGGAGTAAGGCGAACACTCCTCCATTGCTGGTGAGAATGCAAACTTGTACAGCCATTTTGGAAATTAGTATGTCCACTTCTCAGAACACTGGGAATCAACTTATTTCCAGACTAACAATACCACTCTTGGTCATGTGCTCAAAGGATGGTCAATCATACTACAAGGATATTTACTCAACTATATTCATAACAGCATTATTTTTAATAGTGAGAACCTGAAAACATGTGTTACATTACACAATGGAATATTACTTAGCTCTAAAAAACAATGACAGGGAGTGGGGGTATGGGTGGAGGGGAGGGGAGGAGGGGGAGGAGGGAGAGGAGAGGGGAGAAGATGGAAATTCTTAATAAAAAAATAAACCATGGAAAGAAAAAAATAAAAAACAATGACAGCTTAAAATTTGAATACAAATGGACGGAACAAGAAAAAAAAAACATCCTGAGTGAGGTAACCTAAAACCAGAAAGACAAACATGGTGTGTACTCACTCATAAGTGGTTATTAGACTTAAAGCAAAGGGTAACAAGCCTATAGTCCACAATCCCAGAGAAGCTAGGCAACTAGAAGAATCTTAAGAGAATCATACATTGATCCCCCTGGGAAGGAGAAATAGACAAGGTTTTCTGAGAATATTGGGAACCTGGGAGTGGAGAAGAAGGAAAGGCAGAGGCAAGAAGGAGAGGGAGGAGGAGAACATGAGGGAACAGGATGTTTAAGATGAGGGAAGGGCAGAGATGGAGAGCAAGAAAAGATACCTTGATTGAAGGAGCTGTTACGGGACTAGCAAGAAACCTGGCACTAGGGAAATTCTTTTGAATCTACAAGGATGACTCCAGCTAAGACCCTAAGCAATAGTGGAGATGGTGCCTGAATTGGCCTTATCCTGTCATCAGATTGATGACTGCCTTAATTGTCATTATAGAACCTTCATACAGCAACTGATGTAAACAGATGCAGAGATCCATAGCAAAGCACTGGGTTGAGCTCCCAAAGTCCTGTCAAAGAGAGGGAGGAGAGATAGTAAGAGCAAAGGGGTCAAGACCATGATGGGGATGCCCACTGAAACAGCTGACCTGGGCTAATGGGAGTTCTCTGAATTTGTACTGACAGCAGGGAAACCAACATAGGGCCAAACTAGGCCCTCTGAATGTGAGTGTTAGTTGTATGGCTGGGGCAATCTGTGGGGACACTGGCTGTGGGACCAGGAATTATCCCTACTGCTTGAACTGTTTTTATGGAGCTCATTCTTTTGGAGAGATATGTTGCTTAGCCTAGATACAGTGGGGAGGTCCTTGGTCTTGCTTCAAAGCAATGTGCTAGACTCCTCATGTAAGACTTCCTCATTGGAAGCCTTACCCTTTTCAAGGAGTGGATGGGGTAGGGGAGATGGAGGAATCAAGGAAATCGCAAATGGATAAGCTTTGGAAGAAACAACTATAGAAAATTGGAGACAAGGGAATTTGAGAAAGATGTAGGTGTAAGAACCAAAGTGAGTGGATACAGTGACCACAGACCTTAAGGTTCATGATGAATTCTATCAGACAGAATCCACCATAGGCAAAATTTTCAGCTACAAGTCTGACAAGGTGACTTGCAATGTTAATCACCTTCGCTTCCTCAGACATCTTAATTTTGCCTGGAATGAACCAGTTAGTAGAGTGATATCGTTGGAGAGAATATTTGATGTGTCTTCCTGGACATAACATATGCTTCCCTAATAGCTTTCACCTGTATAAAACTTAATTTTCTATTTGATCCAATTGTTAACATAAATACAAGGGGATTAACATCCTCTAATCTAGGAGAAATGGAAAATGGTGGATTAAAGAACTCATCTATATTTTCTCAGGGGCATTATCCTAAAATATTTCAGGTGGAGCTGTGTTCCTAATTAGATGATAGTGATGACTTTGAATCCTGATATTGAGTTCTTTTCTCACGTATTTTTCTTGGTCATAGAATAATATTTCCTAGAATCACCCGCAGTAGCTATGGTGAGAGAAATATATGCAATGGGAGAAATTTTAAGATCAGTCAAGGGTTGGAGAGATGGCTCAAAGGTTAAGAGCATTGCCTGCTCTTCCAAAGGTCCTGAGTTCAATTCCCAGCAACCACATGGTGGCTCACACCCATCTGCAATGATGTCTGGTGCCCTCTTCTGGCCTTCAGGCATACACATAGACAGAATATTGTATACATAATAAATAAATAAATATTAAAAAAAAAGATCAGTCAAAAGTTTCTGGTAAAGATGTCTATTTAGTAATATGTTGTGATCTAGCAGTACCAACAGTGGATTGAATAATGTTCCTCCAAATTCATATTCATCTGAATTCCTAGAATGAATTCCTATCTCTTATCTGGAAACAATCTTTGTAGTTGTCAGTTACAAATAAAGCAATATAGTGTAGTCTAATAAATATTATCCTTAGTAGCAATATAAAATAAGGCACCTAGAAATATGGTTCTCTAGTTTGGAGAAAATCATTAACATTATTGTAAGATATAAAAGAGAACCTAAATTAGTGGGCAGATTACCGTTACTCATGACTAAGAGGGACTATAGTGAGAGTTTCTATATTGATGAAAAAATTCAAAACAAGTCTAGCTAAAGTTCCATAAAACAATTTTTAAATTCAGCTTTGATAGTTATCATGGAACTTGAGAGGTTAAAACAACAATAGGATCTACTAAAAGATCAAGTTGAAGTGGAATTCTAAGATGCTCATGGGCAGCTAGCTACATATATTTCACTGATAACTCAAATAGGACTAACATCTAAGGTAGCCTTCTGATCTTCATGTGTGTACTATGTTATCCTTATACCTGCACTCACTGACACATACATACTCACACACAGTGATAGATAGATAGAGAAACTTGCATGCATGCACACACAATAAATATTAAGATAGAACAAATATTAAATAGGAATAGAAATTGTAAATGTTTAGGTAATATGGAATATAATTATTAGTCCTCAAATTAGAAATAATTATTGGTCATTTAGAAGTGATACTTTAGTATTTAAATAACAATGGATTTATTTCTGTGAGAAGATGAATTGCTACTTTATACCATAAAGAGTCAGAAGTTCCAGAAGGATTGGTATTCAGTGTGAAATGCAAAAGTTTGCAACTGTTTTAACAAAATATCATTATGAATTATTTCTTAAATAAAAGAAACACAAGCCAAATAGATATCTTTGAGTACATTAAAATGTGGTACATTTACACAATGGAATACTACAGAGCAGAAAAAAAATAATGATATCTTGAGATTTACAGACAAATGGATGGATCTAGAAAACATCATAGTGAGTGAGGTATCCCAGACCCAGAAAGACAAATATCATATGCACTTACTCATAAGTGACTTTTAGACAAAAAGCAAATAAAATAATTTTACAATTCTCAATCCCTGAGAACCTAGACAACAATGAGGACCCTAAAAGAGACATACATGGATCTAATCTACATGGGAAGTAGAAAAAGACAAGATCTCCTGAGTAAAATGAGAGCATCAGGACCATGGGAAAGGACTGAAGGGGAGGGGAAAGGAGTGGAGAGGAGAAGAGAAAAATGTATAGCTCAATAAAATCAATTCAAAAATTGAAAAATTTGTAAATTTAAGAGTATCTGAAGGTGAGTTAATAAACAAACCAAACGTTGAAGGAAAATCTGAGAAATGTAAGTGGCTATTAGGATAGTGAGATTATTAAATAACTGCATCTGTAAGAAAAAGACAAGGAAATAAGTATCACCATTTTTGTCTTTTAAAGATTCTTTGTGTGTTGTCCATGCAGATAGGTACACAGGAGCACATGCAACCAATGGGAACAGAAGAGAGCATCAGAGGCTCTGGAGCTGGAGTTAGCAGTAACTGTGGAGCCTCACGTGGGTTCTGGGAACCGAGCTGAAAGGGCATCAGCACCTTTAAACTTTAAACACTGAGCTACCATGCCAGCCTTCAAATTTTAATTAGTACATATCAATGATACATAATGACCTTCATGTGGCATTTCGTGTATGCTTATAGTGTGGTTAGACAAAATTTAGTCCCTCATTACCTTCTCTTGTCCCCTCTCTTCTTACTAATCCTTTTTCTTGCCCCATTATTTATTTCTCATATGTTTTTTAACTTTTCTTTGGGAGTTTTATACATGTATAGAATGCATTTTGATTAAGTCTACTCCCTGTAAATAGCATAATTGTTTTGAAAAATTTTCACTAGACGTCCTCATTCAGGAGACAAAATAAGAATGGATCTGAAATATTTTAAATGATACTAATATTCTTTAGGAAAACAAGAAAATTAAAATAAAAATCACAGTGTGACACCATTTCACATCCTTTTGATTGGCATAAATCACAAAAGTGTCAACTTCTAAATGCATTGCTAATAGGAATGCAAATTAACAAAATTTGAAAACCAATTTTTATTATCTACTGAATTTGGTTATGTGCGTGCTTTATGATTCAGCAGTTTGATTAAGTACCTCATCGTTTACACTGGATGTATGTAGAGCGTATTCATGGCCGCATTGCCTATATTATTCTCTGAATAATTGTAAACTATAATAAAGCTAACCACCACTACAACTGGTACGTTAATGGATATTTATTTTCATGGTATTGAAGTAAGAGTAAATGAATGAGGTTTAGAAATATCAACATGGAAAACATCCTAAACATAACCATATAGCCTTGAGTGAAAAGAAACCAAAGCAAGCATAAATAACAATGAATTAATAATTAATGATTACCAATAGCCTTTTCACACATAAACCATCCTTATCTTTTTTCTTATTCTCTCTCTCTCTCTCTCTCTCTCTCTCTCTCTCTCTCTCTCTCTCTCTCTCGGCTCAGATTGGCCTTGAACTCAGTACCTACTCCCGCGGTACCTGCACATGCTGAAACTACATGTATGTGTCATGTGGCTCCTGGTTTTCCTAATCTTGAGTGTAGATTTTGTAGTCTCTTTAATGCTGTGTTTTCACTTGCGGTCAACTTAGAGCATCTTCTGATTTTCCTTACATTTTCTGTTTTGATCCATTTATTATAAAAGAATATTCCAATTCCCACACTTATATCATCTTTCTAATACTGCTTTCGAGCTTTATGTCACTGTGGATGGAGAAAATGCCTTGGGCAACTTAAGACTTATCTTAGTAAATTCTTCTTTTGAGATTCAACAAATGGCCTCTGGAGAATGATTCATGTGTACTTGAGATGAATGTATTTTTTTCAAACTCTGGATGTTCTAGAGATGTCAGGCAAATATTGGTTTTTCCTTCCTGTGTGGAGAATATGTTTATATCCTAAAGATGGTGACTCGGTAGTAAGAAACATTTGGAAATGGAGGATTTGATTGCAAAAAACTCCAATAAATGAAAAAGCATATTGATATATAGTATGAATGAAAACATCCAGCTTGTGGAAGAAGATAAGGATTTTTCCTTTGATAATGGAGGAAAGTAAGAAGAATGGTTTGGGTTGGAGTTTAAAAGGTATCTGAGATAAGTAGGTTTTCAAGACTACAGTGACTTGCTGGTATGCACATTTAATAATAATTTTACGACAGTGAAGCAAAACACAATAATACTTAAAACCTTCTAGAAATTTCATGATATGAATATAGTAACATTGCTATAGAATGAATATGATTCAGGAGGCATTAACATTTTTAGATTAGAAGTCTAATATAAATGAGCTATGCTTCATATTACTTTTGAAAATGTGCTTAAAGTATATCTGTTCATAAAATACTAATTGAGTTTACACACACACACACACACACACACACACACACACACACACACACGTATATATATTCCATACAGATGTCTTACCTTTAATAATTTCTTTACATTTCTACAAATCTTGCTTGGTGATAACTAGTAACAGTAATTTTCTCGTCATTGATGTCTCTGAAGTTGAGGCCATTTATCTAATAATAGACTCAAGCTTCAAAATCCAGACTGTGGTGTTTAACAAAACACTGAGGAACAGCCATTTTGGCACCCTGACTCTGACTGCCTTTCCTGTCTCACTTCCTCTGTGTTAACTGAGCCTAACGTGTAGGTATGGAAGGTTCTGTTGTAGATATGTCCCTTGTGGTTGGGCACTGATGGCTACTTCTTCTCAGTTTTGTATTTCCGTAATAATTTGTTGTAAAAGAGGTTTCTTTGGTGAGGGGTGAGAGCTACACCTATTTGTGGGTTTAAGAATAAGTGTTTAAAATGCAGCAAAATCTCATAGAGCCCCTTCCCTAGATGAATAGCTACAGGAACAGTTACTAAAGGAGACAAATCATTCTTCTCTAGGAAAGGACTCATGATAGCTTATCTAATCCAAAGCCATCATCCCTAAACACATATGTAAAAATAAGTAACACTAAATGGACTGCACAGGTTGTATTTACATATATGTAACACATGTTACATAACATATATGTAAATACATATACATACATGTTATGCAACAATAACAACTAAAGAAGAATATAGCATGCTTTTAGGAAGCAGTGAAGGAGACAGGGAGATAGAAATGATATGAAAAGATCACTCATGTATGGAACCTGGAAAATTTCAAATATAAAACAAACTTTAAAAAGGACTTGGGAGAAATTGTGACTATACATGCAAAATGTTTTAGAGAATTACAGAAAGAGTTGCCTTTGGAAACCCGTATACACTGTATCAGAACTGTAGCAAAACTCAAATTATTTCATATGAAGCATGGTGAGTTGTCCAGCCTCAATCAGGAGAGCACACAGGAGCTCTGTGCACTGGGGATGGAGCCCCACAGACAGACTAGAGTCTCTTTCTTCCTCTGTAGAGCTCACCTCCCACTTACTATCAAGCATTTCAGGAGACGAATTTGTATCCTCTATTTATCTCCCATTTTTGCATGTGTACAAATTTTCAGAGTGTTTTTGAACCTTGCCTTTAGAAAGTGTTTTAAGCAAGTTATATACTTTTGTTGATGTATTCTAAACTTCCCTCAACTTAGGAAGACCACATTTACTATTTACAATAAAAATGCAAAATATATTGCATATGCTCTGGATTTGAGCAGTTACAGGTCAGTACATGAGAAAAGCAGAGTGATAAAATTCAAGGCTATTTAAATTCGAAGCAATGGCAGCGTTTTTCAGGAGAAGCGAAGACATGGATCTCTCTAAGACTTCTGCCTGTTTTTTTCTTTGCCATAGGACTCGGATACAACAAGAGCAATGACAGTTGTTGGGGAAATTTATTAATATCAGTATTATCTTCTGAGGATTCATGATACTGAACTAACCATAGGAGAAATGGAGATGTAGAACATATAAAATTCCATAACCAATCTGGAAAGACAGCTTAAATGTATTATTGGGTAATTCGTCATGATGTCGAAGATAATGTCTTCCATGAATGCATTATCCATGTGGTCATAAATACCTGATGAGGCCTAGCTGGATATGGCCTACTAGGATATATCCTGGCTAGCAGATGTAAGTTTATTAATTTAGTAAACAGCAAACTCTCTTACTTGGATTTATTTTACTGCTATTGACATTTGATTTTATTATTCTGAATACTTTCATCCAAGATTCTTGTAGATCAGCAGACATATTTGAAAAGCATGGTGATCCTGAGTTGGTCTGGAATATGCTATGTCTTATTTCATTCTTTCTCAAAATGGTCTTGAGGACATCCTTGAAGATTGAGCATCATGAAACATGCAAGGAATCATGAAAAATGCTGGTGGAACTTTCTGCTCAGGAGTTAGCTTCCCTAGTATTTCTCAACTGATGGATTAGGAAATGAAGTAAAACGAGATATCATGAAAAAGGATGTGTTTCTCGCTTGACTTTTTTTTTTTTTACAGCAGCCTTCCCACAGAACTCTTGTGGAATATTTAGAAATAGACTTTACCTCCAAGATTAATCGTTAGCAAGAGATACGAGCACAAGTAAATAACAAAATCATTAAAAAAAAAGAGCAGTAGAAAATTATAAGCTGCCTCAATTTCTTTTATCACAAAAACAGTTGCCTGGGTTTCTATGGTGCCAGCAGTGGGCTCGTTTATGCTTCCTAAAGTGGTTTCCCTTAAAATACACTAATGAAAGTTTTTCATTGCTCTAGAGCTTTAGAATTAGCCACCCACAAAAATTTTGATACAGCATAGGCATACATAATACTATCCAAAGTCCTAATCATCATTTGCATAGGCCTTTTTCCTGCAATGACTTAGAGAAACTACAATGTTCTAGTTTTCATCTGTTTTATTAACAGAGTTAAATGGGGATTCAAGTTGGAATACTCAGGGATTTAATCCTTTGGTAAGCATTGTCGTGTGCCTTTAAAAAACACAGCTCCATTCAAATCTACCTTGCACAGATTCATGAGCCGTATGCCATTAAGTTTTATTTTATACTAAGCACAATTATTTGTTACATAATAACCAGCTCCTTGTGTTCCAGAACTGAAACAATAACCCTTTCACTGGACTCTGCACTTTCCTTAGACCTAATTAATACCCATGCATCATTTCTCTCAGACTGACCTTGTGTGTTTTAGACACCTTGTGATATCTTATAGCACAAACTCTCTGTCCAGCCAGGTTCATTGCTGATTTTTAAAATACTCATGAGGTGTTTTGAGGCTTACATTTATAACTCTTCACTGATGAATCTGTAATTGTAGGACAGCGTTTTCAATAGTTTGAAGCCAGTAACTTGGGGGCTCAAGTTTAGTGGTTTCATTCAGGTCTGTTTCAAGTCAGAAACCCACTGCGAACTGGTGTTGAATGCACTAAGCAAAAAGCCAGAGCGGTAGAACAAGTATATTTCAACAAAAGAGGCACTCACAATCTGCCAACTTTTCCTTTGCTGTCCACTACCAGCTACTGATCAGACTATTTACTGATCAGACTATTTACTGATCAGACTATTTACTGATCAGACTATTTACTGATCAGACTATTTACAGGGTAATTCTAACCAAAAGGCCTTTATCTGCCAGAGCAGAACTTGCAGAATAAAAATATTCTTAGTATTTAGGAGGTCCTAGAAACTTGGCATTATTTTTTAAATTGGACACCACAGCTACCTCATCTAGTTTTTAACAGTTTTGAAACTATAGGTTTAGCACATTTCTATAATGTTTCCCCAGTGAGGAAACTAAAACCCGGAGGCTGAATGATTTGCTGAACTACATAAAGCAAAATGCTTAAAGTTGAAACTTCTTTTTGGAGCTTTTTCAACAGTGTTGTGTATATATTTTTCTCCTTTCTTCTTCCCTCCCTCCCTCCCTCCCTCCGTCCCTCCCTCCCTCCTTCTCTCCCTCCCTCTCTCCCTTTCTCCCTTCCTTCCTTTCTTCTTTCTTTTCCACTTTTTTGAGATTATAATTACAACATTTTTCCTTTTCCTTTCTTCCTTCTAAGTATTTGCATATAACCTTCCTTGCTCTCTTTTAAATTTCATGTCCTCTTTTTGCATTGTTACTGCAGGCTTACACACACACACACTTGTAGTGAGGAGCTGCGGGCTGCGTTCCCGCCGCCCAGCTTTCTGCCTCCTGGCTAGCTTAACACGCGAAATAACATCACACAAATTGTATTCTTTTAAATACTGCCTGGCCCATTATTTTCTGCCTCTTACTCACATCTTGATTAACCCATATCTAATAATCTGTGTAGCACCACGAAGTGGTGCCTTACCATTTAGTTTCTAGCATACGTCCATCTTGGGCTGGAGCTCCTCGCGTCTGGCTTCTCTCTGAGGAGAGGCATGGCAGTCTGTCTAACTTAGGAGAGGCGTAGTGTCTGACTGAGCCATCTACCTCACTTCCTTCTTCCTGTTCTGTCTACTCCACCCACCTAAGGGGCGGTCTATCAAATGAGCCAGGCAGTTTCTTTATTATCCAATGAAATCAACTCAAACAGAAGACTCTCCCACATCATTTCCCCTTTTTTCTGTTTAAACAATAAAAAGAAAGGCTTTAACTTTAACATAGTAAAATTACATATAACAAGTTATCAAGTAAGAATTACAGTTATAGTATTTATATCTACTTTATCTTTTATCATAACTAAGGAAAACTATAACTATCTATCTATTTTTCAACTCCATCAAAGACTCCAAAAGAACACAATATTACCTAGGTGAACAAGAAGTAAGCTATTTTCAAAACTCTAGAAATGACAGAGACATCTTGCTGCCTGGACAGTCACCCAAAGTTCTTTTGTATTGTAGGGGCATCTATCTTCAGCCTATAGGCCCACAGTATCCAACAGACTTTCCCATGAAGCAGGAAATTTCAAAGACAGTTCAGTCAGTATCTGCTGTGTCCTGTAGAATGTCTCGCAGACTCTTTCATGAATCAGGAACCCCAAAGAATCATCTCACATTTAGGCAAGTTCAGTAGTCCTCTCTCTGAGGGTTCTCTGTGTCCAGTTTATGCAATAGTCCAGGCAAGAGCAGTTTCTTGCCCAAATGGCTATCAAACTCCATAAGGATCCTCTTCGATGCCCATCATCTTCTTAAAGTAGATTGGTGCTGCCAGGAGCAGATGTGTCTCATTATCATGAAAATTCCTAAGTTATTAAAACATTAAATGCCATATTTTGCAGTCTTTGAAAGATATGAAGAATGTCTATCTAACTGAAATATATCTCTCCATATATAGAAAATCTAACATGACTACAAGCTTAACCATTATTGATGACTATCCATCAACAACCTATATTTCCTAATTATACATTACATTTTAAATGAACTACACAATCACAATACCTTAATCAGTATCAGAAATACATATACATATAACAAAATTGACCTTAAATCTCTATCAATAAAGCAAAATCTATACCAATGCAAATTATTCATATCTATATCATATCTCCCTTTAAATGTAAAAGAACATTTATAAACAATATTTGGGAAAATGGGCGCAGTTATTTCTCTCCAAACTGCTTCCTGCTGAATGGGGACGCTGTTAATTAGGTCTTTCATGGTGTAACCTGTGTGCCAGGTTCATCGCAGTCATCAGTTGGGTGAAGTAATTTTCTGAAGGTGTTCACAGCAACCTTTCAGGAGGGCGTGGTCTATCATACCACATTGGGATAGAAGCAATCCATAGGGTCTCATTTTCTGTAAAAACAAAAGAAACTCCTTTCCAAAGCATCATATCCTGAGATCCAAATTCTGAAGTCAAGGTATTTTCAAAATATCTATCTTGGATTAGTTCAGCAGCATTTGTAAACAAATATCTTTTAGCAGCTATTGCTTCTTCCTCAGCATTCAAACAATTCAAAGAGATTATAATAGTATACAGTATCAAGATTCTCCGTATATTTTCCATCTTTGTACGGCTTTATTTTAACCTCTATTTCGTTTATTTTTACTTTTTTTTTATTTTTTTGACAAGTTCTCTGTATATCTTTGTCCTGGAATAACTCTGCAGACCAGGCTGTCCTTGAACTCTCAGAGATCCACTTGCCTTTGCAACCCAAGTGCTGGGATTAAAGGCGTATGCCACCACACCTAGAAATCACAGAGATCTGTCTGTCTCTGCCTCCCAGGCATTGGGATTAAAGGTGTGTGCTGCCACACCTTGAAGTCACAGAGGTCAATCTACCTCAGCTTCCCAAGTGTTGGGAATAAAGGTGTGTACCACCACAACAAACTACTTCCTTTTTTTTTTCTTTTTTTTTCTTTTTTTTTTTACTTTTAAGAACTTTAACCTTTAGCCTGCATATATTTTTAACACAGTGTAAACCACTTAGACATTTTCTTTGACTTTGAATTTTTCTTTTACTGTATATCTCTCTTTCTGACTACATGAGTCTTTACTTTACCAAACAATATCAGTAGGATTAAAGCTGTGACTTTGACGGCTAGATCCAGCCCATTCCCTAGCTTTCCAGCCTCATGGCAGAGGTACCACAACTCTTTGGCGGTTCAAGGTCCCTGCCAGCAAGCAAGCTGCAACAGTGTTAAACAACACTCAAAAGCTCCATAGTCAGGACCGGCTGCTTGAAAGAGTCAGAGTTTGCCCTGGCAGAACGGCCCAGAAGGCTGGCATTTTAAAACGGCACAGCTTTTTTCCTGCTACGGCTGAAAACCGAAAAACAAACATTCAGCTTTTCATCAACACCATTTAAGTGTTTCGTAGCCGAACCTCTTAAAAGAGCTGCAATGTTTTGCAGCTGAAGCTGAGTCAGGAAGCCTCTCTTAGATGAGAGTGCTTGCTTGCCAGACCCGAAAAATAGAGCTTTACTCTATTCTTTCCCAAGCTTTCTCAAGCTTTCTGTGGATTCAGTTATCCACGTTGGGCGCCATTCTGTAGTGAGGAGCTGCGGGCTGCGTTCCCGCCACCCAGCTTTCTGCCTCCTGGCTAGCTTAACACGCGAAATAACATCACACAAATTGTATTCTTTAAAACACTGCCTGGCCCATTTGATTGGTCAGCCTTTAGGTGGGCGGAGTAGACAGAACAGGAAGAAGGAAGTGAGGTAGATGGCTCAGTGAGATGCCACACCTCTCCTAAGTGAGACAGACCATTGTGCCTCTCCTGAGAGAGAGGCCAGATGCGATGAAGCTCCAGCCCAAGATGGACGCATGCTAGAATCTACCTGGTAAGGCACCACTTTGTGGTGCTACACAGATTATTAGATATGGGTTAGTCAAGATGTGAGTAAGAGGCTGAAAATAATGGGCCAGGCAGTGTTTTAAAGAATACAATTTGTGTGATGTTATTTCGCGTGTTAAGCTAGCCAGGAGGCAGAAAGCTGGGTGGCGGGAACGCAGCCCGCAGCTCCTCACTACACACACTCCTAAGTATAACCTCCTTAGCCTGTATAATGATACTGGTATGTATGGCTTCTAGGCTGACCTTTTGGTATTAGATAAGCAATTGGTATGCTTTTCTCTGGGGAAGACTAGTCTCCCCCACACAACATTTCTTAATTCTCCATGGTTCTTTGTGTAGGCTTGAGACCTTTTGGACTTTCTCCACT
Source organism: Arvicola amphibius (assembly GCF_903992535.2). Classification (NCBI taxonomy): domain Eukaryota; kingdom Metazoa; phylum Chordata; class Mammalia; order Rodentia; family Cricetidae; genus Arvicola; species Arvicola amphibius. The sequence continues at coordinate 21,289,680 of NC_052059.1, forward strand.
CTGATTCATTATGTCTTTTGGCACTGTTTTTGTTCAGGTCATGTTTGGATAGTCATTTTGTGAGATGTTTGTATTTTCTGATGAAGTGCACGCCCAAGGCATCTCTATGCTTCCACCAGGGCCTGTAAAAGCCTCAAGGTTGGGATTTAAGTGCTCACCCCCAAATCGGGTGTCACCTAAGTGTAAATTGAGATGCTCTGATCAGCTATCTTTTATAGAACTAAGTATTAATATACCGTCTTTATTTATGCCATCCGTTAGGTAATAGCTGACTTCTTTGTTTAGTGACCATTAGCGGTGCGTGCTTGTCTGTAAGTCTTGTATGCACTATCAAATACAGATGCTTGAATCTTACGGCTTTCCAGATTTGATGATGCTATAGCGTCTTCATGAACAGCACAGATTCTGGAGACCCCCTCTTTGTCGTTTCACAAGTCTCAACAAACTTGACCACTACCTGGTCAGAGTTGTGGCTGCGTTTATTTTAAAACTTGGTACATCAAAGCAAGTGAAGAGGAATTAAAGGCGAAGTATGCAAGTCTTGCTTACTCCTTTCCAGAGTATCTTACACTGTTGTAGCAAAAAGCAGTGATTATGTTGTCCTGGCTCTAATGTAAATACAAAATAATTGCATGGGTCATTGTCCTGATTAATACTTGGCCATCCATGGCAGATTTGGCTAGGTATACACCAATTTGATTATGCTTCTAAGACGTGTGACTTTTATACTGGGAGGTGACCAAGTTACTATTCAGAAGAACCCTTAGGGATAACAGTATGACCATAATGTGTAATAATGCTTAAATAAATTAGCTAGTGGCCTATTTTCCTTACCAAGTCCTACCTACAATGGTGGCCATTGCTGGCATCTAGATATTTGAATTTTAGGAGAGTTTCATAATTCTAGAAGATATGCGTATTTTTCTGTGCCCAGATTGTTCATACAACGCAGATAGTTAATGTTCAATGCCCGTTTTCCTTCTGGAAGTATAAAATTTTGATGCATGCTGGGAAGTAGGTAGGAACCTAACTAGCTCCTTCTAAAGTCCTGGACACCATTCTTGAGTCTGCTTTCCTGGTGGCCGTCACTTCAGCACTTTGTCACCTCTCCCTGTTAGAGAAAGGAAACAAGCCGTGCCATTCATTCTTCTATGGAGTCTGCTCAGAAGTTTGCTTCTGGTTTCCCATTTTAAAAGGTCTCCTTTTCCATGGCTGGCTTGGGTTTGTCTCTGTTCATTGTATTGTCATCATCACAGGTCAAACTATAGGCTCTGAATCTTCTTAGTGACATAGAACCTGTGTCATGGTGGCTTTGGTGACTCTTGTCATGTTAAGTAAGTACAGTGGCTTACCACTACAGAAAATTTACTCTGTTCTAACACTCTCTTAAGAACACTGTGTAAAGGAACTCAGTGATCCTCTTGCCAACTTTATGGTAGAGATACCCTTATGAATCCCTCTATCTTACGTGTGAATAAAGCAAGGTGCCCAACCCAGCTGCTGGGGCAAGGCCGTAAGAGAGACGGCTGGCAAAACCTTGAGGAAGAGAATCGCAGTTAGTAACTCCCAGATGTTGACTCCTGTCTCATTTAGCTTAATGTCTGACCAATGACAGACACCTCTAACATAAATTTTATTTCCTTTTAAAATGAGATTGCTATTTGCTGTTACTACTATGAAAACTTCAGGGTTTTATTCTCAATAGTGATTGCTTCAAAACTTTTAGTATTTTATTAGTAAGTTATTTTCTCCAAACCTATCCTCCTGTTTCCTCTTGTAGAAAAAGTTACTGCACCACATTTTCTTCACCCCGTCTTACTCAAGGAATTGGATGAAGCTTTTTGGTACCATGTAGACTCACAGTCCAGTTAGGTTGTTGTTACTACAATAAACACCATAGTGACCAAACCCACTTTGGGGGATGTGTTTCATCTTGCAGGTTAAAGTCAGTCACAGAGGAAAACCGAGACAGGGACTAAAGAAAACAGTGTGCAGCAGAAACCATGGAAGGATTCTGCTTACCGGCTTCCTCCCTGGGCCTTACGTGGCTAGATTATTTTTTAATTTTTGCTTTTGAGATTTTAATATAATTACAATATTTCTCCTTCCTTTTCTAACTGCTACTACATGTATAAATGTATATAAATATTTAATACACACACACACACACACACACACACATATATATATATATATATATATATTTAGATGTGTATTTTTAAAGCTCAGACCTATCTGGCTGTGAATCTTCACACTGGATTTTGCACTTTCACTATCAAATATAATTTTATGAATTAGCCACACCAAAAGCAAAATATCCATGGCAGATTTAAGATATATACACTCATATACATGCATTTTTATCCCAATATCTTACTTTTAAAATATATAATAAGATGTTTAATGTGCCTTAAATTGTAAGACACATGTGTCTTTCTTTTCTGTAAATGGCATTGAACAAGGGAAATTAGAGATAAGTTTCTGTTATAATGATACATGAAAATAATTGGAAAATATGTTTATTCTTAGTAGGCCTTCATATTTCTATAAAGGTCAAATTGAGGGTGATGAGGGGGAAGCAGATGAATAAGGATTTATTAAAACAACTAGGAGCCCAGAGTGAGGTTTGGATGGAAAAGCAGCAAAAATCAGGCTACCCTGATGATCTGAGTTGATTTCAGGCCTTCTCCATTGACTGAGACCAGAGAACCAGGGGGAACTTATGTTTGCAGATTGCCTCCTGCACAACAGGTATTATTAACTTCTTTCCCTATCCTTTATAAGAAAAGTCCACAACAGTATTATGACATGGGCATAAGGAGCCCTGCAAACAGTAAAATGGAGTTCAGGGAAGTGGGACGACTGGCTCATTACAGCACCCCACCTTGCTATGTGAAACGGCACCTAAGTTCCAATAACGGATTTCTGCTTTTTAGTACATGTGCAGGCTAAGCCAACTGTCTCAGGCTATAACTTCTCAGTGGAGATGGAGAGGAGATACCACAGCCATTTAAATCCCTGTGTACTAATTTTTCCATTGCTATGATAAAATATGATGACCAAAGCAACTTATAGGAGCAAGAGTTTATTTGTACTTATGATTTCAGAGGAATTAGGGTCCATCATGACTGGGAGGAATGCCAGCAGAAAGTCATGGCAGCTGAAGCTGCAAGTTGAGATTTCACATCTTGAATGGAAGAAAAAAAGCGGGGGGCGGAGAGACTGGGAATTGAGAGCAGGTAATTGCCTTAAATTCTCAATGTCTACCCGAGTAACAGACTTTCTCCAGCAGGACTACACCTCCTATGCCTCCGCAAACAGTGGCCCTAACCAGAAAAGAAGTGTCAAAAAGATCAAGACTATGAGGGACTTTTCTCATTCACTCCACAACAGTGGCCCTAAATATCATTTTCAGTTGCTTAGAAACCCTCAACTACTTCAATGTTGCTTTCTAGAAGAATGGCTCCCTCGGTGGCCTTTTCTTACAATGTTTTCTTTCCATGAAACCTTTCTCACTCTGCATTTTGCCATGTTAGCCTACAGTAGACTGTCATGCTGTCCTGGCATGGTTAGATCCACTTATAGTTGTACACAAGCTTTCTGATTGGTCGTATATTTCTAAACATGGTGATGACTGCGGGCATTTTATTTTAAGATTTACTCATGAATCCTTTCTAAGCCTGTTACTATGACCTCTGTACTGGTGTGAGCATGTGTGAAAAAAATGAGAAAAATTATCATAAACAAATTACTTAAATGACTCTACAGAAATGTGATAGACTGTCAATGATTGCAACATTCACATACCAGGGTATTCACTTTCTTATGTTGTTGCAACAAATTACTTAAAGACTCAAAACCATTATCTTAATCTCTGGAGGGAAAAGGTCCAAGATTTTAAGATTTTTCTACTGTGCTCCTTCTGCATGTCTAGGGGAGGACTAGTGCCTTTATGTGTCATTTCTGGTCACTGGTGCTTTCCTGCATCCCTAGGTTTAATGTCCCGCATTATCCCAACCTCTATTCTATTCTTGCATCTCTTTTTCTGACTCTGGCTCCAGTCTCAGTCCCCTGAAACCTTCACAGGAATATCAGATCCACACAGACAGCCCAGAGAATTTCACCTTGTCAGAATCTCTATTTTACTCATTTTCTTCTAGGTAGGGCAGATTGGCTATAGGTTTTAAGGATTAGAATGTGAATATCTTTGGGGGTCAGTCTGTGTAATAAATCAGGGAGAAGGATAAAAGCTTAAAACAAGAAACTGTTATAAGGATGCTTTAAAAAAGAAGGCTAAAAAGCAGGCTCCAGGGTGGTCCATGGTGGTGAGTCTAGCATAGGGTAGAAGCCATTCTTAGGGAGGTATGCTGTGCAAATCTCTAGAAAACTAGGGTATATTCAGATTCTAGATTGCAAATTTCAGCTCCTTGTCTGGGTTGTTTTGAACATCTTGATGACAGTCACTGAGCTTGAAAGACTCAGTTGTTGCTCACATATGATTGCAAGAAAACAACTTGTACCTACAAAGACCACATCCACCTGTACACAGGAGGAGACATAGTCACATAAAATATGTGTTTGCATCTGTTCACATATATATGAATGAAGTTTAGTCAAGCAAGAATTAAAACTCTAAGGATTTTTAGAATTATTTCCACTAAACAATAGCATCATCCCTGTAAACTTTGGATATTAAAACTGTCTGATTTTATATTAGAAAAAAAAAAACAAAGATATCAGTGTTCTAGTCTGTCCTGTCACCTATTCTCACATGGGTCTCCAGCAGGTTGTTTAGTGATTACAAGCATGGATAATGCAGTATTATCAGAAACACTGGATATTAAAAATGTCCCCATGGTCCAGTACCGATGATTGAAGTCAAAGGACAAACAAGCATGGGTAGTTTTAGGCCATATTTACGGGCTGTTGATGTGAATCAGGTGGAAAATGTGACTAAATAATTGTGCCTCTTTATTTTTAAAAACATGGCATTTAAATACCCAAAGCAAGGATTTCATAACAAAAGGGCAAGCTAACCTAACTACATGCTGATTACTCGGTATAAAATAGAAAACGAAATAAAGCATTTTTGTAAAATGCACCAAATCCTAGGAGTGCTGTTAAACTCATTAAAGAAAAAATGAAGTTAGAGAAACTGGTCTTATTTTTTTTTCACTCCCAGTAGAGTTCATTTCTACTTCAGCAACTAAGCCAAGGTCACATTTAACTCACTTCAATTTCACCCAGTGCACAAGCTAATGTCAACAGTACAGCTGCCATGCCGAGCTAAAGACTGATGGTTAAGACAAAGCCATTTACACAAGGCTGGCTCTTTCATCTTCTCGCAGCCAGTGACATAAGAAAGCACGGAGGTTATTCTCAACCAGAGACGAAAACTGGCGTATTAGAAAGAATGTTACTCTCCTTAGCTGTCACAAAAAGGATCTGAAGAAATGTAGAAATGTTTTTCCCCTCCTTCCCCCCCCCTCTGGTCATCTGGGGAGATCACAAAGTGACTCTAATAGCCTTCACTCTGAAATTTTCACATGGTTTAAGTGATTGCCAAGTCTGATATTTTCCATTTACACTTCATTGCCATCAGAAAAAGAAAAAAAAATCAATATACCTACCTACTCAAGTGTGTCACAGGATGAGCTGATAAAAGAAGACATCAGTCTTTTTAGGGCATGAAAAATATACTTATTCAAATATATCTTATTTAAAATGACATAAATTGCAGTGGTTAGTCAAGATTCGATTTCCTCTAAAATATAAGATTTAAAATATTCCTTGACTTGCCAGGAATCAGGGTGCTTCACGTTGTTGATGTACACAGATGCACTTGTTTTTCTGCTGCAAGACATTCCGACTGTACTTTATTCCAGTGCATTAGTGACTGCATTTATTAATTTCACAGGAACTAAAGCCTCTCATTTTGCGAGACTACACAGGGTAGTAGGTATTATTTTTTTTCCCCTTCCCAGGAAATAATTCTATTTCGAATCCCACTTTTCCATTGTATCGGTTCTTAGACTTTTAGTCTCAGAAGAAAATGAGAATGTTTCTTTATATTATTCTAATAATATTGTACATTAAGATTCTCTTCTGTCTTAACTTGTTTTAACTATTAACTTCTTTATGCAGAAAAGGTGTAATGAGTTCGGTGTAACATTTCAAGTGCTTTTGTTCAAACCAGAGGCAATTTTAACTGTCAAAGGAACATCCATGTCAGACTGGTCTTTCAATTAAAAAGTCTCATGTCAAGTTTGAGTGCAGTGACTGTGTGCAGTATACATGCTCGGTGCTGGGGATGTTTAGAATGGGGACTTCCACCCCTGAAATATGTGTTGCCAAAGGGAGATGATTGGTGGCTGTGCCCTAGATTTTCTGTGTTAATTCACTGCTCAAGTGTCTTTCTTCCCGACACCTTCTTGTGTGTGTGTACAGGATCAGTGTAGCAGGAAACGGAGAGGACCAATGTGATCCTTTCAAGTTTAGACGTACCTTTCAATGGCACCTGTCAAAGAGCTCTGAATCGCTAAAGGAACCATCGCCATCTTACCGTTAGCGTGCCAAGTGGTGGCTCTGCCAGGTTTCACGTTTGTTTATCTGTGCTGCCCAGCTCTCGCCCCAAAAGATAAGGGTGGCGCAGTGAGAGAGACAGACCACACCAGAGAGAGCAGGGGTGGTGGGCGGTGGGAAGGGAGAGAGAGTCAAGAACAGGAAAAAGCAAACCTCTGTCTGGGGTCACTCTTGGACTCTGTTCCCTGTGTGTTTGCAACACACTAACAATTTGAGCCGTTGTGTGAATTTGGGCCGTCCCCCACAGTTACAAGTATTTCAAGGTCAATTTATCAATTTAACAGCTTCATCTTCTTAATCACTAAACTTCTGTCTCTTTGAGCTTGCGCTGAAAGACTACGGCTGCTAATTAAAATGGAGCTTTACCAGCAAGTACACAAATTAGATCCTGTCAGTAAGTTTATTCTAACTATTGGTCATTTCTAAATGCCTTTTTAATCCCCTAATTTTTACATTAAAATTCAAAAGCCTAACAATCTTAATCACCCCTACATCAAATTCATCATTAAGAACAGGAAGCCAGATGGTATAATTTTGATTTACCGGACTTCAGCGTGAATTAATGTACTGAGTGCCGATAATGAATACATCAAACCTGATACCGCAGAAACCTATGAATCTGGCATGTTAAATTAATAACACACTCTGCACAATGAAAGCATGTAAGCTCATATAAAACTGAGGAGTAATGGGCCCTTTTATTTTAAATGCTCTTTATTAGCCTTCCGTTTGGACTCTTAAGAGAAAGATGAGCATTTTGTTTAGAGTGCGCTTGTCCCCTGCTCAAGTCCTTTTCCCCAATGTAACACAACGGGAACAAAATTGGGATGATTGATAACAAAGCTGGGCTGCAGACATTCCCTTTAAGGATTCGCAGACTAGCTGATTGCCCTGCATTTGTTTTAGGAACTGCGTGTAGCAGAGAGAGTTGGAAAATTTCTGTCAAGTGTTATGTCCTATTAAATATTATGTCCCCGTTTTCTTACCGAAACTCCTCACAATACATCAGGAATGCTCTTGCACAATAAACACTTTGAAAATAATTAATCTATTTCTTTTTGTCTCGGTGCCCTTAAAATGTACTATTTTGGTCCAAAAATTAAATAGAATCTCTACTTGTCATGCAGGTCATGTGGGAAAAAGTACACTCTGAGGGTGGGTGACACAATTCTTCAGTGTAGGGAACTATTTGACACTTGGTTCTGTGATGCTCATTTGTTTATGCATACCACTAAGAATTTATTTAAGTTTTTTACTTATATGAAGAAAATTCAAATTCTTATGCATAATTAGAGATTAAGAATAAAATGTATTTTTTCATTTTAATGACAAAGTATGTGGAATAAGTTAAGTCCTAATATATATAATATATATGTGTGTGTATGTGCATATATATATATATATATATACATATAAATACACACATATGTGCTTTGACAACTTGGCATCTGTGTAAAATAGAGGAGGAAGTACATATTACTTCCCCTTGAATTTTCTAAAATAGAATTTATAAATCAAATTGTGGCTGTTTTATATAAGTGCTGTGATGTGTTTCTTCCATATGGGAGGCAGGATTACAAATCGGCTGTCTGGTTTGTGCCTGCAAATGGCCCTGTGTAATATACCTAGTAAATGAAGTCCTCCAAACACTTGGAGTGGTTTTGCTTCATATCCCTAATACATATCAATAGACAATGTAGAGATACAGAAATGTGGAAGAGGGCAATCTTTGCTTTTGACTTGATGCTATCCATAAAGGTATTTGAAAAAGGAGCAAATGCCTATTTTGTGTTTCAAATGGTGATAGGTGACCAAACACTGCAGGTTAACAATATCAGCTGCCGCTGGGTTGCAGGCACCTTCGTTTGTCACTGCTGTGCAAGTGCACCAACCCTTTCAGCTGCCTGACTCTGAAATGGAGGCAGTGCCACAAAGAAGATAATGCCCCCCAAAATGGTACAAACCTTACACTAAGTACTATTTTCTAGATGACATTGCTCATTGGTTCAATCTATACTCACACTTGCAAGGCAGTATAGAGGATAATTTGTATCTCTTAGAGACACTGAGCTAAGATTTATTATAGAGAAGGTATGGGATGTATTAGTGCTTTATCTTAAGGGTAAGGAAAATAAAAGCACTTTTGGGGCTCCTGGTATTTATTTTTGTGACAGCCTTCAAAAATTGTGCATTTTAATAAAGATTAGACTTTAAGGAAGTATACCTTTAAACCTTACATCAATTTGAATGGAATAAGTCGGTTATTTCTGGCTGAAAATTTTTCTTACTCTTAAATCTCTCTAAGTGAGGCTCATTTGACAAACCTATTATAAAATGAATAAATGCAGCACCGTGTGATTTGTCCACTGTCAACACGTTAACACTCTTTATTTGAAGGTAGATTGATGGAGGGTGGCTGAAGGAGTTTACCCTCCAGAGTTAAAGAATAGAAAACCCTTTTTTCTTCGTTTTTCCCCCCTTTTTTTCTTAGAAGTTCACAAGAGTAGATATACAATTATCCTCGACTTGCTGATGCAAAGGAATTGAGCATTTAGTTTCTTGTCACTCTCTCTGAAATTCCTAAAGGTACAATTAGCATTTCATTTGACATAATGTTGAAAGGTTCATAGATTGATCTTCCCTAAAATGCAGCAAGAATTTTTTGAAATGCAAATTTTGACATTTATTAACTTTTATTCCAGATCTGTTTATAGACTGTAAAACTCTGCATACATTTAACTCGAAGAAGCTAAAAGGACAATGTTTAGGTGGATACTCTGTGTTATAATAAAAGTCTATTTTATTGTTTCAACAATGAAATTTTTATTATCAGAGATTTATGATATCAGCACAGCAGTTTTTACTGCATGATTCACAGTGTTTTTATAGATGTATATTCAACAAAACAAGGAGAGAAATTGTACTGCAGCACACTCTCTCAGGAGTGCATTTCCCCATTGAAATAATGTCAGCAGTTTTCCGCCTTCAAAGCCCTATGTTTTCAAATCAATTAACAATTCTAATTGCCCAGGAACGGTTGTTCACTTAGCTCGGCAAATGGGACAGGAAACGTTATTTCTTTTCTTTGCCTAAAATGAAGACTTTAATCTTCTGAACCATAGTTAACACATAGCAAACCCACGGCTGAAAAGTTAGACAGTTGGTCGCTCAGTCCATTTACCCCTGCCTCCTGCCTTTCTCTGTGGCCGGCATTAATCCCCCAGCCCTCTGCAAACCTTGCTGGGAGTCCAGGGTAATAACAGTTTTACATGGCTGTGTGAACGAGCCACCTTCAGATTCATTTAGACTTTTCTCTAATCAGATATCTATCTAGCTCGGCAGTTGTAAGAGTTATTACTTTTCTGAGGTGGCACACCGAACGCTGGTTCTGACCTGAGTTGCCACACTTGAATGCAGATCTGTATCGTGAGCTGGAAACAGCTGACGGGGCAGCGTGGGGGAGCTGGGTCTGCTGTTTCGCTTAAAGTCCTAATGTCATTTCCACTTAAATTTTTTTTATTGGGATTAAAGTGCAGCTTGTAAGATATTGAACAATGTGGTTCATAAAGCAAGGAACACATGCAATCTTAGAAGACGTTATTAAATATGTACAGTTTAACCTTTTCTTTTTCACAAATGTATACTTGAGTTATGGCTCATAATGTCTGTCCCTATTTATAAAATACATAAATGGCATGATTAGAGGAGGAGATCGTGGGTACTTCAGTCTTCAAGGAAAAAAAAAGATGTGTGCTTTGTTGTATTTTTATAGAGATTATTCAAATATATACTTTCAGAAAGATGGCTTGTGTTCTAGAATAATTAAAGGGCCTCCAACGTATAAGGATTCCTTGATTCCCTTCTCTACAAAGTTTTAATTTACTGCTTCCTCTCTGTACATCTCAGTGTGAATGACCTATGGCTCCTTATCTCATTTGAGCCTCACTGGATCCAAAGTACATGTGCTGCTTTTTAATTTTATTTTTTAAAATGATGAGCACCCTAGACCTTCCTGATCTGATTTTCTTACTCATTCTGCCACCACGTGTCAACATTTGCATTATCTAGCTCTCCCAAATAAAGATCCAAATACATTATTTGTATTCTCATGAAGATCAAGTGTCAGAAAGTCTGTGGACAAAGCAGCCCCCTCTGTGGACGCTTGTTTTTTCAATGGGATGCCTGCAGCAGACTGAAAGGAAGGAATGCCTTTGCTGGCTGCCTTGGCTTAACAGAGAAGTAGAAAATCAAATTTGGTCAGGTGGATTTCAAATGCTTCTGAAAGGTAGTTCAAGAAGGTCAGTGAAGGTCCCCTGAGCCAAGGAACAGTGATAAATACCACGCCACTGGAAAGGATAACACAGGACATTGTCATGCATGTTTCTCTAAGACATGAAAATAAACAACAAGGAAAGGAACTCCGTCGTCTTCTCATTGTGATGTAAATGAAAGAAAGGAGCTAACTGAAACAGCTGTGTGTGTGTGAAGGAAAATAGTGTTGGACTGTGCTGTTCATCTATAACACGGCCATATTTCTACCACCCAGAAAGTCTTACCTCAGGGCCACTACAGGCATGACATGAAGAATGCAGGATTTCTCCTATCTTTCTGTATGTGTGTAATCTTTTTGTAAAATTGATTTAATTGGATTTATATTTTCTCATTTAAATCATTCCTGTTCGTGTCTCTCGACAGCTTTTGCTGTGAGCCCTGAAAGGGTCACAGCGTTCTTTACCCACCTTGCTGCCCTTCTTTTGCACTGGGGCTTTTGTATAGCCTGGGGCACAATAAAGCATGAAATGGCATGCAGAAGCAGACAGTGACACAGGGCTTCTCAACCACATGCTGTGGACGTGTAGGACCATCGAACACTTTGTTGGGGGGCCGTCCTGTTCACTGTAGGACTTTAGTACTATCCCGGGGCTCTACCTTTAACCCAATTTGAAAAAAGAATGAACTCTAGAGGTGCTGATAAGCATCATTTGGTGAACAAGATCACTATTCCCACCTGCACTGAACGCTGCTGAGCACGTGAGCGCACGTGCGCGCGCACAGACACATGCTTATACATATATTCAGAAAAAACCTCCAGTAGATTTTTTTAAAGAAAGTCATAAATTATTGATACAATCTATGCAGTATTTAGCCCTCTCAAATCATCTCATTGGTCAGTGCTCACAAGCCTAATGGCTGCATCTCTCTAATCTCTTTAAAGATTCCCAGGGACACAGTTATTTCTTCAGATTTGTGCTGTGATATATCCTCATTACGTTGGTGGAGCTGCAAGTTTCGCGTTCACATTCCCTTCTCTCCATGCAGCGAGTGTGTGTGTGTGTGTGTGTGTTGTGTGTGTGTTTGTGTATGTGTTTGTGTGTGTGTGTGTGTGTGGTGTGCACTGTGTGCGTGTTTGTGGTTTAAGGGGTTGTCCTATGAATGGCTTGTGTGTATGGGTGTGGAGGCACAAAGCTGACATCCGGTTTCTACCTTGGGTCACTCACCACTTTTTTGAGACAGAGTCTCACACCGAACTTGGAGCTTGGCAATTGCAGCTGGTCTACCTGGCCAATTTGAACTGGAGATACTGTATCAGCCCTGCAAGGGCTGGGATTACAGGTGGCTTGCTTTTGTGCAGACTCTGACTATCTAAACTTTGGGTCTCGCATTCACAGGGCTTACACTTTATCCACGGAGCTGTCTCCTGCATTGTCTTAATATTAAAATAAGTTTAGTTTGGCTAAGAGTTCTATATTTCGTGCTATACCAAGCCAAATATTCCAGAGGATTCAAAATTTACCTTTGTAGGTCCCATGAAGTTCTGTTTGCATGATCTGTGTTCTTGCTTTAGATCTGAATACATTTGCATTTGAACTTGTATTTAATAGTAGAGGATTTAAGAGAGAAGAAATGGAGTTGTAAATGTGACGATTCAACAAAGAAACTGTATTTGGGAAAAGAAAAACCAAGACAAAGAGAAAATCAGGAGAAAGGGAGACTTGTAAGACGTCTCATCAATAAAAATTAGTCATGCTTCGTGTGTCTTCCATATTTTGTCATGATTTCTCTCTGGCTGGGGCAGATGCTTATCATTCCTCAGCCTCCTCGCCATACCAAACTCTGCCTGTCTTTCTTCTTATCCATTTTAATATAATAACTGGTATTATCATTTTAGCATACTAGCTTAAAAATATGATTATATCACAGAAAGAAATCATGTGATTTATAAGTGGATAAATAAATAAAAAGAGAAATTTCAAAAAATTTTTAAAAGATTCCATGTGATAAATCCCCGAATAGTCAAAGAAATTAATATTCACTAATGTGTTTCATTCATTCTGCTCCACTTAAAATAAAAGAAACTAAATACTACCTATGTAGATATTAACAGAATGGTCAAATATACTATTAAACTTAAACAGGAAAAAGAAAACAGGAAATAAGAAGGAACATTGTATTAGTAAAACTTCTCTAGAGAAAAAAGTGATCAAATTATATATATATATTATAATATTTTATTGCATATTTATCTGTAAATTTTTCAATACTAAATGAGTTTACATGTGAAATAAAATAGTGCCAACTATTGTCTCACTTTTGAGAGGTTCTGATAACTTAGTACTTGTTAGGTTCTTGTGGCTGGGTACCTACCTCTGTAGTAGAAGTAACTCCACAATGGATGTCTCACATGAGCAATCTAAGAACTAGGTGGCTGCTGAGTCCAAGCGGCTGGGCCTTAACAGCCTCAACCTGACACCCCAAGGGCAGGGGTTTCTGGAGAGCCTTCGGCCCTTAGTTGGTAATGGTAGTCTGGAAACCCAACCCTTGTTCTGATATCAGTGAAGAAGTCATCAGCAACATTAGTGTCAACCACATCAGTAACAAGAGGGAAGGCCGTTAGCTAAAGGTGAGTAATCTCCTTCTGCCATGCCCTTTGTGTTTGCTTGGTTACCAGAAGGTGGTACCACATTTGGGGTGGGTACTTTAGTATCGACTAAGGGAATCTGATCAATTGCTCAAATGAGGTTCCCCACTCCTAATTTGCAGCAAGCTAATATTAAAAGCAACCATTGCAGACATGAAGGTGGATGTTGTAAATAACTAACAAAACGAATCTTTATCACTTTCCAGGGATGGAGGGTACACTTCTTCTTTTTTTTTTGTTTTAATGGACAAAATTTGAAAGGGGGCCATCATTTTGAATAAGACATGGCTAAGACCTGGCTGCTTTTAGAAAGAAACAGTTGTGTAGAAAATGCCAGATGATAGGTTATCTTGACATCAGGGAAACATGAAACATTTTCTCCTTTGGGAATTTGAACTTTGAATCATTTATAATAATAAGGAATATGAATGATTTTGCACTTTGTAATACCTAAATAAAAAACAAAAGCACCGGATTATGTATTTTTTAATTCCTTCCCTCTCCCAAGTAGAATAGAAATGTAAGCTAGAGAGAAAGAATGTTTCCTTCTTAGTAAATTAGAGGAGAACTCTGTCACGTGAATGCTCATCTGAGACACCAGATTATATGATATTCACAGTCTTCCAGTAGCTGTTGCAAAAGATACAGAATAGCTCTCCAAATGAATGAATGACTATTCTTCAAAAGTGACCTTTTATAAAAGCTGAGGGCATAAAATTAAATCATAATTCAGCAGAGGCATTTTTCTGGAAAAGAAGGTAATATAGTCCAGGTATATTACCTCCACGTGTCCTCACCCAGGTCAGTCAAAGCCTTCAAGAACTTTGAAGGAGCCTGAAGTTAACATCCTTTAGATCCGTGGTTTCAAAGACTTTCTGTCCTCATCAAACAAGTCAGTAGGCAAATGCTGGACAAGGAAAGAGAAGAAAAAGGAGGAAAAATAATGGAATACATTCTTCTGCAGTGATACTGAGCCTCAGGCAACACTTCAGACCTGGACCCTGGTCCAGTCTTCCCAGATAAAAAAAAAAATCAGTCCTTCCATCTTAACAACAGCAATGGCTTCATTGTATTTCCATTTCCTTTGTGACCCCAGAGTTTTGAAACTGGGACTGACCCATTCAAGGGAAAGTTGGCCCTAGGCCTGATCTCTTTCTCTCTTCTGCCTTTTCCTCCTTTCCCTGATCCCATCTTTCCTCATAGTCTTACCCTATGTTCCATTGCCAAAAATTAGTGAAATTAAATGTAAAAGATAAAAATCACATGCAAACAATTATGATTTTTCTCTTCTAGAGGAAGAAAAAGAGTTAGGGTAAGGAACTTAAGTTTAGAGTCAGCTTTAGAAGAAATGCAGATTGAACGCATAGGGCAATAGACGTATTTAAGGAAAAGATGATGGCAGTAAGGGTAACAGTTCTAACTGAAGTGATTTTCCTAGTGATTAGAATACATTTAGTAAGCCATAATTTTAAAAATGACAACTTATTCCAATTTATTTTGATATTTTTCCTCTTACCTTTGATTTTTTTTTCGAGATTTTTACACAATGTAATTTTACAATATTACCCTCTCCAATTTCCTGCTACAGTTACATTCAGACGGCCGGCCTCATGGCGCAATGGTAGTGCGTCTGAATCCAGTTACACTCAGACCACCCCCCTCAACGTGTTCCTCTTCCAACTTCATAACCTCCCTTTTAAAAATAGAGTTCAATTAGTGATGTCTGTAGAGTGATACCAATGAAACATGAACAGCCTATCAGTTGTCATAGTCCAAGAAAAAAGTGACTATCCTTCCATCAGCCACAAATTGCCAGTAGCTCCTCAGCTGGGGAGGAGGCCTAAGGAGCCTCCCATTAATTAATTATGGAATTTTGATGGGCTTTTCAAGAAAGCACAGCTCCTGTGGGTTCATAAGGGCATCAACCATGCCATGCCTATAACACAGGATTTCTCAGCACTCATTCTCATTCGTTGGTCTTTACTTTATGTTGTTCCCTCTCCTGTGATATTCCCTGAACTTTCTTGTTTTGTTTTGTTTTTGTTTTTCGAGACAGGGTTTCCCTATAGTTTCTAGAGCCTGTCCTGGAACTAGCTCTTGTAGACCAGGCTGGCCTCGAACTCAGAGATCTGCCTGCCTCTGCCTCCCGAGTGCTGGGATTAAAGGTGTGCGCCACCACTGCCCGGCATTCCCTGAACTTTTGGGTGAGCATTTGATATAGATGTCTCACAGTCAATGATTCTTAGCATTTGGACCAGTTATGATTCTCTTCATTAATTACTGCCCAAAGCAAATCACAGCTGGTCTAGCTAGAGTTGAAAGCAGCATGCATTTGCACACATAGAAGGCAGTTTGACAACGTATCATTTAGTCAAATAGCAAAATAACCCCTACTTCATTCCCCCAAACCTAGGACCTTCCAAGCCATGGACACTTGACCATATTTTTAGTATCAGGAGCAATTTCCCTCCTGTGGAGAAGACATTGAATCCAGTAAAAAAAAAAAAAAAATGCTTGGTTACTCCTATAAGAGTATGCCTCTATTGTATTCATGCACACACCTTACCTGGAAGGTTGATACTGAGCATGCAGAGACTTGCTAGACAACACCATTGATGTCTTTTCTTTCCATGGAATCTTTAGAGCATCTTCTGTCACAGTTAAAGCTAACCAGCCTGAAAGAAGTTTCTCATCAGTTTGAGACTGATTTCTTTATGGCCTTGCAATAAGGTTTTATGAAGGTAACATTTTCATAACATATTTTTACCTCCTTTAATTACTTTATCTCCTTAACTCACCTACAATTTGGAAAATACTGCAAGTGAACCAAGCTTTTTCTCTTGCTAGGTCAAAACAAAGCATTACGATAGCCTCTTAATAAATGTCAATTACCTTCCCTTTTCTCTGAGCCTGGTATTATGCTAATAATGTTCTCCTGAATATTCATAGACTCAGAACATTTGATCAAACAAGGAAGTTGCAGGTGCCTTTGCCCAGTTCCCACTATCAAGATGAAGTCATGGTGGCTCAGAGACTGGAAGTGGCTTGCTGGAGGTTGTCCAGCAAGTTAACACTAACACACAAGAGCCCAGTGTTGGGGAAGAACGTAGAGTGAAGGGTGCGATTTAAGGAACGGCACCATCTAGTACTCGAGAATTGTGTTACAGATAGTATACAGTATACAATACAGTATTTTAAAAATCAAATCAAGGATTAAAACGTCAGAGGCATTACATATTAAGTGAAAGTTGGCTTTACCATGCTGGTGCTTTGGGAAAGAGACTTTCTTTCCTGTTCCTGTTGAGTAATAAGTTAATTCCTACATACCCTCATCCCCAGTCCAGTATATAGTGCTGTTCTCTCTAGTAAGAATACTTTTTAAAACATTTTCCTTTCATTTTGACATTATAATATAATTATATAATTTATATTTCCCCTCTCCTCTCCTGAGACCCTCCTATATACCCACCCTCTTGCTCTCTCTCAAATTCGTGGCCTCTTTTCTTCCCTTTAAATGTTGTTGCACATGTATATCTTCCTTTTCCAACAGTCCCCTTCATCCTTCAGTAAGGTCACAGTACTTCCAGGACATTTATCATCCTAGGTCTAGAACATAGGCACATTTTCCTTTTCTTACTCCTCCACCTCTGCAGGCTTTCCTGTCTGTTATTATATATTAGTTGATCCTACTTGAAAGTTCAGACTATTTCTGAGATTTTACCAGGTCCTTGTGCCCTTCTACAATCTGAAACATTCATTAAATCATATTTTGAAATCCATACCTCCCCGTAAGGATCTTTCCCAACAAAAAGAATAAGGAAAACACCATTAAAGTAAAATTTTCATGTCTAACTTAACTTTGAATTTGGTGGACATTTCCCATGCCTCGATCCTGGAATCTGTATGTCCAAGAACCTGGAACATAACAATGATTGCTTTCTTTTGGACTGTGTTCCTAAAACTGTCTTCAGCTGCCACATCTCACAGGGCACAGATTCCATTGCTTTTAAATGTGCGAAGGTCCTCACAGACTAGAGTGAACAGTGCTGTTAGCACTTACAAACTTTCTCCTTAGAAGGCGTTGAGCCAACATGGGATTCTGAGTCAGATTCAGACTCCGAATTTGCCAAAGACTTGTACTGCTTGTTCTTCTAGCCGCCTTTGTATGGAAGAAAGTGGGCGAGAAAACTTGGTGTTTTGAATGAAGGCAGAATGCTAGAGATGGTGAAACCGCTATGACCACACCATGATATGAGACTGGGTTGGGCTCTTGGATGGTGAACGAATTTTGAAGAAACTCCGTGGTCTTGTAGGTAGACTCTAGAACCATATGTGTAAGTATCATCTTATTTGTTCCCACAAAGAGTCAGGTAACAATACATATATGCAAATTAGTTCTTAAAGAGGTCTGTTTGAGAAGAATGTTATCATGCTTATTTTCAAAGGGGGACATACATGCTTAAGCAAATTAAGATGACAGAATTTGTTAACCAATGATGGTCTGAGGCTCAAACTCTTCCTACGGATGACTCCTCATGCTGGTGGTTTATGCTAATAATGTATTATTACTGACTGTTTGATGATTGCTTTCCAAGTTTCTAAAATCTATCCTAGGGGAGAGTTGGACAAAATAGGATAAGGGATACTTAATAATTCTGATTATTTGTTTGTTTACCAAACAGCATAATACAATTGCAGGAAGAATGTGGGCTGTGAAGTCAAACCTCCCTGAGTTGGGATCCAGAAACTGTCACCTATAAGCCACAAGTTTCAAGAACTTACTTTTCCTTTCTGGACCTTGGCTCACTTATCTACACATAGAAGTATAAGCCTTTCAATAGTGCTCTGAGACTTAATCACATTACAAATGAATTGTCTGCATTACAGAGCCTGCTGTGAGACTACGCTGCCACTGGATGATCCTTGTTTTTATTAATGGCAGCTCCACCTATTTTCCTGAATTCTTTGAACCCAGGAAACAGTGTGGGACATGTCAGTGCAGAATGCCAACAGCTCAGATTGTCTGTCACTTCAAAATTTGCCTTGCTCCCTCCCTAAAAAAGCCTTCCTCTCTTTCATACACCCTTTTACTCTTACAGCTGAGAACCAAACCGCGTCTTCCCTTCTTGCAAAGAAAAGCAGACCGTCTTTTATCTTTGGCAAGTGCTCGCATTACATGTTTATCGACATTTAAGAGTTCCTTCTCACGGCACCTCTCTCTGCGGCTACGAAGTGTGTTTCTTTCACTTGAAGGAACATCAAAGAGGCATTTCTGTATAAAACTCACTGAGTTTTTTCTTAAACTATGCTTTGTCATGAGACCATATGGCCATAAATGATTTAGTTTTCCATGAAAAATGGTTTTAAATCAAGAATGAAACCTGCTAAAAAGAATTTGCATACTTGATGAAAAATAAAGGCAATAAAATGTTTAATCTGGCTGTGAGAAATGTACTGGGATTTCATAAGCAGCTCTTATGTAATAAGGAAATGCATTTTCATTATGACTATTACATTAGCAGTGTTGTGGAAAGTTGGCCTCTTTAGAGAGTGATACAGAAAACTGGATCATAAATGGTATTCACCTTATGATTCAAGCAAGTCTGGCACATATCTTAAATGGCTCAAGTACAACCTGCCAGTTCATGTGAATGAGGGGCTCATAGGAATGCACCAAGTTAGGAAAGAATAGGCCAGAGGGATCCAATGCTAGGACTCTGGTTGAGTGCTTGATGAATAAGGACTGGCAAGGTAAATCTGTCAGAGCAAGCAAACATATGAAGAAGAGATCCAGTAACTTCTCTCTGTGGAAAGGACAGCAGAAGGACACAGTGGCAAGGGGAACAGCATTGCTGGTGGAGGAGGTCTAAGCCATCTTGACCTAGACAGACTTGCCACAGACATCTACATGATGGTGTGTCTAGAGCGACCATCAGTTGAGAAAGTGAGATGTTACAAATCAGTTACTATTACTATACAAGGTCATGGGGAAGCAGAAAGTTTAGGGAGCAAAGATCATGTGACTTTGCCTCCCTGGAGGACTGAGAACTATCTTCAAAGACATTTAAGGTTTTTTTTTTGTTGTTGTTTAAAATAGCCTCTGTAATTGACTGACAAGTTTAGGTTAAAGCTCCCCTTTTATAATAGTGAGCTCTATCTAAATGGTGTGAGAGCAAATCATAACATAGTCCAAGAGTAAATTCTTGTAATTAAACAACCAAGCAAATTGCAGCAATTGTAGGCCATGTGCCTATAAGAAAAATACTTACAGCAGCCAATCAGATTATTCCTGCATGTTAAAGTCACTTCCTTTATTATGGTTATAAATATAATCCATGTATGTGTTGGGATGAGGGTATTTTGAATTGCTGTGTTACTGGTATGCTGTCAAATTCTACTCTTGGTTGGCTCAAGTAAGTTCCTGAACTGTTCTTTTTCCATTTATCAAGGTAGTTGGGTCCTAAGGAATTGGTAGGGTGAAGAAAGAGGCTATCAGAAGGACTCTGGCTGGCCATGGAAAGGTATTGTCGGGTACATATTGAATTCCTCATACTTAAGTAAGCCAATAAATCCTGCTATAAAATATGATCATTGGTTGTGCATGTTCTTTAATGGGTACACCACACATGCAAGCATATTTGTAGTTTATTCTGCTCCCATTTTAGATTTATATTGGAAGGCAACATTGAGAAAGCACCAGGATAGGAAAGAAGTAGAAACAAAGGAAGAGAATAGCAATATTAATTGTTTCAATTATGAATCAAGCCCAGAAAGCTTGTTATGCAAACCACCACTGTAATGAAACAGCCAGTACAATACAATGAGCAGTATTCTACATCATTCAAGAGGGTATTTGGTAGTAAGAGTGGGGAGAATGGGTGATTTCACTCACACCATGCATCTAGTGGGCTTCATGTTGGGAAATTGCTCAGCCTGGAACCAGATGCTATGTACTTGACCATACAGGATCTTAGGGATGTGTCTATGTATGAAATGCATGGTCAAATGTTATATCCTTTTCCGGTATTCTAAAAATAACTGTTTCTACTGTTGACTTCCTTTACCTTGTCATAGTTTATAGATCTAAAGTTACATCAAGATGAAAAGCAGTGTGGAGAATGTGCTGAAAGAGTAGAAAGTCATCATTTTACATTGAATGGGCAACACAAAGGTGTCAGAAGCAGCGCCCTCAGCTTGCAGCCATCAACACAAGATTCCGAGTGCCCTCACCATGTGTGGTGAAGACTTCTAAGAAGTTCCTTGAATGTCAATCTAGATTTTCTGTTAAGAGGAGCTAGGCCTGAGTCAATCATAGTGCACACGCTGCCTCCTCTGCCTACTGTTTGCCCTTTATAAATTACAGCAACCTCTCTGCACCCCAGAAATCAGTTTCTCCGCCTTCAAAACAGTCCTATGTGCTGGGACTCAGTGAAGATAAAGTAGGTGTTTGGCACATTGTAAACATTCAGTGGCAGGAGTCTGCTTAACAAGTCTTGTTGTAGCCTCAGAACGGTTCTTAGAGCTTTCTAAAAGTCAGACAGATCAAAGAGAGAACATTTGGAATAGAAAATTAGAGCACTCAAGAACCCTTCCTGGTCTTTCAGTGTTTTACCTTGTGACCAACAAAAACTTCAGTTTCAGACTATAAAGATCACAAAACTGCTTTAGTGATGACATTCTGTACGATTACAGATACAAATGGATACACATGGGACTACTGAGGTCAGAGTTGGTATTGAAAGCAGTTTGTTGAGTGGCACAGTTTGAAAATGTACTAAGAATGTCTTAACTCCAAAGCCAGGGCTTTCAGTTTGGTACTCATTATGGTAAATTAATCTTTTAAAGTTTGACACATACAGAATTTAAATAATCCTTAAGATGAATAGTTTATATTCCTTAATTACTTTTGAGCCATTTGCATTGACTCCGAACCATATTCTTTCTTAAACTGTTATATGAAATGTTACTGACAGATGCCTAAGTCATGGGCAACAGATGCCACTACTCTTTCTGGGGATTTGGAGTTAAAGGTCATTTATTGTAGGACAGAGAATTGTTTGGCTTAGAGAGCCTGGGAGTGGAGCAAGGAATGAATCTGTCAAGACTCATGATATTTCAGAAAAGTATAACAAAGATTATAATCTTATATTTCTCTTTTGCTGGAATCTTGTCAAACATTGAGCCAAGCTACAGGGTTAGAACACAGCCTCAAGGTTATTAAAAGCAAGGAAAGTTAGAAACAGCATAGTTAGGAAGCTAAGGAGCATAAAGACTAATTGTGGTATGGTTTATTGGATGGGATCTTGGCCCAGAAAAAAAAAAAAGGGAGAGTCCGGGGAACTAGTGAGACAAAGGATACACCGTGGAGTCCAGCTAGCAGCTGTGTACTGTTGGCGCTGTTGGCGTCATAATTTTCTGAAACATACCTTGTTGTGAAAGATGTGAACACCAGGAAAAACTGGAGCGAAATTTCCTAAGGGTACTCTGTATGACCTATGCAACTCTTCTGCAAATTAAAATTATTCCAAAGTAAAATCGTTCAAAGTAAAACCGAAAGAAAAGTCCCTTGTCCCTTGGTGAAGTCAGAGAAAAAGGAGATTCTTTATTAATTTACAATCTGGCATAGAAAAACTCAAGTAAGCCTTGCTTACTTTGTCAATTTTTATTCTCCATCAGGGTCACAGAGATCTTTAGCATATCCTTTTCTTCCTACATTTTTTTAAGATTTGCATTCCTATCTCTCACACGCCCTTTTAGCACCGTGCTTGGCTTTTGCTCTGGTATGACCTAATCACTGAGTAAAGCATCTTGAAAAAGGAAAGATTGACTTCTACTTCTCAGATTCCAAACCACAATGCTTGGCCCACAATACAGGACCTGTTAAGTAGTAGTACAGCAAGATGGAAACTAGAAACAGATGACGGAAGAAAGCAAAATGGACCAGGTGTGACTTTTGAATGAATGCCCCCAAAGATCCACATCCTCCTGCTATGTTCCACTTCCCATAGTTTACCCAGCCTCCCCAGAGAGCAACATAGCTCATCTCTAGCATTCAAAGAATGAACCTACAGGGGGCATTTTGTATTTAAGCTATCACAAGGATGAAATGACTTACTATGAGTAGAGGTTTGAGAACAGAGCCTAAGACATGATTTACTGTTTGTGGATAGTATGAACACCTTAGTAAAGACAATGCATGTTCTCAGTGGGCTAGCTCCTGTTTCTATTGCCTGGAACCAGAGCTGAAAGTTTCTAACCCAATGAATGCAAAAGATGAAGAATGAAACGTGAGGCCTACCCCAGGCTGAACACAGCTTAGGTCAAATTACAAAGGTCCTCAATCAAAGAGGTTGTTATGACCTCCCAGGCCATTTATTGTTGAAAGTTGTTCAAAATGTGAAGAATGTATCTAAAGAAATAGTAAGCAATTTTTCCTCCACTCAAGGTTTATTTAAATATAAAGAGTTTCATAGGGTTCAGAAATAAGTTTGGCTATTTCTGCTGCAGATCTCGTTTGCATGCTGGTGTGATTTTATATTGGTCATCCATAAGAAGAGGAGATATTATTATTAAAGTTTAGTTATAATACCAGAACCCGAATGGCCCAGGCCTTGGTTTGTACAAAAATTGTGCTTATTTTGGATCAAAGCCTTTTATTTATTTGAATCAGAGTATAAGTATCCCTAGACAAATTAAACCACAATGCTAAGGAGTCAACCTGAAGTTATGGTGACACTGTATGGTTAATTTCATCCTTAGAAATGCATCTGGGGCCGGGCGGTGGTGGCTCACGCCTTTAATCCCAGCACTCGGGAGGCAGAGGCAGGCGGATCTCTGAGTTCGAGGCCAGCCTGGTCTACAAGAGCTAGCTCCAGGACAGGCTCTAGAAACTACAGGGAAACCCTGTCTCGAAAAACCAAAAAAAAAAAAAAAAGAAATGCATCTGGAATTGATCTCTAACATATGCAGCACAAATACGCATATATGCACACACACACACACACCCAAGATAAGTAATAATTTGGCTCAAACATTCAAATATAATTGCCAACTAAAGAAAATTTTTTGATTTGTACTTCTACTTTAATTCAGCACCAAGTATGCAAGATGATTGTTGCTTGGGATGTTGAGATGTACTGAGCCATATAAAAATAATTCCTTCTAAGATACATTCTACAAGCCATTGAGCAACATGAACAGGACTCATGTCACTAACAGAGACTGACGGGTCATTTCTTGGCATTTTCACACAATATTGAAAATCAGTCTGAACTGGCAGGTGTAAAGTTCCCAGGCTTACGCTTGACAGAATAATTCAGTGTCGATACTTTGTGACTGGTAATAGGCAATAGGTGTTTAATAGACAAGCAACACAGCACAGAATGAAGTTTTATTCAAGAACAAATTAGATATAAATATTTTTATGTATTTTCTCTACAGCTTAGTTTACATAGAATTCCATTATCATAGTGCAATAGATTATCTTGAAAACATCACAAAGCATCCTCATTGAGTACCCTAATAGATGATAATATCCTTCTAACACATCCTTCCAATATGCTTCCTTCAGACCTTTTATTTCTGACTTGGCAGACACTTACAAAGGGAAAGTTTTGTGTTTTGTCTTTAGGTAAATGCTAGGTCCTGTATATCTTGGATGGTGTCTAACCAGCACAGAAGCCTAATAGATATCCCTACCTTATTCTGCTTGCCTATGATGCCCTGTACCAACTTTAAAAATCTGAGTCAAAAATACTACATTTTTCCTTCTTCATTCAACCAATATGAGACTTTGATTCAGAAATCATTTAGAGAATTCATTTGGTAACATGCCCTATTTATAACAAGAACCCAAAGTTTTCTTGTAGCTCATATGATGAACAAAGGCATTAGACATCATAGGAATGACTAGTGACCACCCACTCTTACTTTGTGTTTCCCTTGATGTTTTACACAATTGAGCCTTCAGAAACAATGCTTCCCCAACTGAAATATGCATGCATATCTGCCGCGCACCGCGCCCCAGTGTCTGCGTTCGGTGCGCTGGCACCCAGGTCGCAAGTTTCAGGCAGGGGGCAGGAGGTTAAAAACACAGACACACACAGACAGAGAGACAATGACACGGGTCATCCTTGAATTCCCCAAGAATGCCCCCTTTATTATGTTCAGGGGCAGAATATATAGAGATAGCCACACTCCAGCCAAACCCACCAGAAACCACTCTCCTGCCATCAGGAACTCCTGAAGGTCTCATGCCCAGAGCAGCTGTAGGCACTCAGATCAGGGGATTACAAGAAATTCAGGATCTGGGGTCTCACTGCTCCCAACACATATCCTTGGGTACTTGTTAAAATGGGGAGCAGTATTCAGTGAATCTAAGGCAAGGCACTGTATCTCCACAGGTATGCTATGGGATAACAGTAAAGCTGGAATGCTGGTACAGCTGGGGTTCTGGCACAGCTGTGATGCCAGTGCTGCTGGCATGCTGGTGCTGCTGGGATGCTGATACAGCTGGGGTGTTGGTGCTGCTGGCATGCTGGTGCTGCTGGCATGCTGGTGCTGCTGGGATCCTGGTACAGCTGGGGTGTTGGTGCTGCTGGCATGCAGGTGCTGCTGGCATGCTGGTGCTGCTGGGATCCTGGTACAGCTAGGGTGTTGGTGCTGCTTGCATGTTGGTGCTGCTGGCATGATGGTGCAGTAGGATCCTGGTACAGCTGGGATGCTGCTGCAGCTGGGATGTTGCTGCAGCTGGGATGCTGGTAGTGTGGGGATGCTGGTAGTGCTGGGATGCTGGTACTTCTGGTTTAAATA
The DNA here is from genome assembly GCF_903992535.2 of Arvicola amphibius. Taxonomy (NCBI): domain Eukaryota; kingdom Metazoa; phylum Chordata; class Mammalia; order Rodentia; family Cricetidae; genus Arvicola; species Arvicola amphibius. The sequence goes on from NC_052059.1 coordinate 21,314,992, forward strand.
CCACACATCCAGCATCAAGGCACTAAGAAAGTGACAACATTTGAAGATAAGTAACTACAGAAGACACTTGTCAGAATTGCACCAAGACATTTTTCTTTGTGTTGTATAACCCCTATCTTCGTTGTATTCATGTTTTTAATCTAAGATAAGGGCAATTAGTTTTGAAGTTGTGTTTAAGGCATAAACGGAACACCTACTGATACTTGTTGTTTAGAGACAGAAAAGAAGCAGAGGTCATGAACAAAATTTTTCCTGACTAACCTAGCCCATGACAACATTATTTCCTTGTCTTTGGTCGTGAAAGAAGACCTCTGTTCCAAGATGGTAGGTACCCATGACAACACTGTCGCTAAACAGCGTACTTCAAGGGTTGACATATTTGTGTTTGGGTAAGTGTTTAGTTTGGACAGAATAATTTAAACTGTAAAATTAGGTGAAGGTTCTATGGTGATATGCAAGATATTCATGAGTATGGCAATAGGATCTGGACATTTCTGGCACCCTCTCCTCAGCTGCCCAAGGAACTAGCTGGGGGCATCTTCCTGGACACCTGGGAACCCCTCTAGAGTCAAGTCTCTGCCAACCCTAGAATGGCTCCCTTAATTAAGATATATAATTCCTTGTTACCATATCCACCCTTCCTCTATCCCATCCATCCTATTCCCCCAAGCTCTTCCCATCCTCCACTTCACACTTTTCTCTCCCCATTCCCCCAACCCCATCCTACCCCACCCCCAAGTTCCCATTTTTTGTCCGGCAATCTTGTCTACTTCCAATATCCAGGAGGATAACTATATGTTTTCCTTTGGATTCACCTTCTTATTTAGCTTCTCTAGGATTTTTTTTTTACAAATTATAGGCTCGATGTCCTTTATTTATGGCTAGAAACCAATTATCTGGTGTTGGATGGAGAAAATGACAGAGCCCCACATAGGAGCACCGGACTGAGCTCCCAAGGATGAGGAGCAAAAGGAGGGAGATCATGAACAAGGAAGTCAGGACCGTGAGGGGTGTGTTTACCCATTGAGACGGTGGGACAGAACTAACGGGAGACCACCAAGTCCAGTTGGAATGGGACTGATGGAACAGGCGACCAAACTGGACTCTCTGAATGTGGCTGACAGTGGAGGAGGACTGAGAAACCAAGGACAACGGTGATGAGCTTGATCTCTACAGCATGGACGGGCTCACTGTGAGCCTTGTCAGTTTGGTTGCTCACCTTCCTGGACTTAGCATAGTGAAGGGAACCCTGATGGCTCTTTGGCTTGGAGAGGGGCAGAGTGGGGGTATGGGTGGAAGGGAGGGGAGGGAAGGGGGAGGAGGAGAGGAGGAGATGGAAATTTTTAATAAAAATATGAGAAAAAAACTGTAAAATTAGGGATAGTTAGCATTTATAAATCAGGTTATAAAATTATTCACAGAAAACAAACCTTTCTTATTAGGGCACTTTGTTTGAAAGGAGAAATATTGCAATACTCAATGCATTGAAAATTATGTGGACCCTAGATTGCCTCAATACACCCTATATGTGCCATTTGCCTCATTGTCCCTCAGGTCCCCAAGATAATTGGCTCATCAGGAACTCAACACTCAAAGCTGGGGCTTCTCACATCTTCCAGGCCTACAATGGGGATCTGAGTTCTGCTGCCATCACTTCTTGATATGACATTCTCCCGACAATTTCTTATTCAAACTGTATTCATTTGTACCTGTTAATGTATTCATTTCAATCCGGCAAACATTTCTTGAACATTATTACCAGGCTCTGCAGGACATACAAATAAATAAATCTTTGTTTTTTTTACTTAGGGAGTTGATAATAATGTAGATTATGTTATAACTGCTAGTATGCAGAATCTGAGCTTTTATCATAGTATTTAAGTTTTCTCCACCAATGGGGGTGTGACTGCCTGAAAGAATAAGTCTTTATTGTCTTTGTGCTTAGCATTTGTAGAGTTCCTAGGCAGGAAGTCATAGGGTGAGTCCAGGAGAGAGGACACATTTGCTACAGCCCCCTTGCCTCATAACAGGTATTACCTAAAATCTTTCACAGGAAAGTGTACCTCCCTAGGTGAAGACATGGAGGAGGAAGGGAGAGCACTGAGAAACAGCATCACTCTCTCAAAACCCTCAAGGCATCTATTATTAAATGTGATTAAGCCTTTGGAATTGTTGGTTAAAATATATGATGTGACTGCTTAAAGAATTTTAATTCTTGCTCTTGGGTTTTGCAACATTTTGTCTTGTGAGACATGCCATAACTACTACTGATGGACATCAGCAACCTGCAATATAATCCAAGCTCTCTTCTGAGAATCACATGGTTAACTTACTTAATCCTAATAACTGTCTTCTGAGTTAAGACCTTATTTAGAACTGAGAAAACTGAAGCTTAGACATTGCATAATTTGTTCAAAATTACTCAGTCCTCTGAAGAAAGGTAGAACCAAGGTGTGACATCTTTGGCACTGAATTTATAAAAACCAAAAAGATGAAAAGAAAGGTACAGCTAAATCCATTTTCATGTATGTAAGCATCTCCAGACAGCATCTTTGCTTGCATAGCTTGTTACATAGGCATTCTTGATTTTCTGACCCAATTTTACTTTATAGACATAAACTACTTTCTGAAGACACAGGTGTCTGAGGAAATAAAGTATCCCATGTGGCTCTGAAACCACAGTCTGCATGTCACTGATTAAGCAATGGAACTCATCTGTACCTGTACCCAAGGTGACTTAAGAAGAAAGGCCCCACATTCTCAGTACCAGCACAATGCTTGCTCCACACAATAGGCTCTGGTGTTCTTTTATCGCATGCAACATCGAACAAACACTCATTCTATACATGAGCAAATCCAGGCTTTGGAAAGGGGTTGGGTCGGGAAGCTTACCCAAGATTCCAAAACTCAAATGATGTCTAGAGCCAGCATCTATATCTTGTTATTTCCAGTTTTGAAGCTTAATTTCCATTCATTCTGCATTTTAAAATTCCCAACCTTTAATAAGATTTCTGAATAGAATCATTGCCACATTTGCAGGATGCAGGTGATATATGTGTGATATTAAACCAAGAATGGGAGAATCTTTTAGCCTTATTGAAGTTTGCAGTGACATTTATCCAGTAGTCTTTTTTCTTCCTTTCTTTTCTTTACATCTTTCTTTCTGGTAAGTACCAAGAGTTTTGAAAATGCTCCCTGTCAAAACCTAAGGCTACAGACTTACTTAAGCATAACAAAGTTCTTTCATTGTTTTTAATATATTGCTAACTTATATCATAATCTTGCATTTACCCGGGATGGAATGCATATTTGAGGGGTAAAGTTGAAAAGAACTCCTGGAAAGCAAAGACATCTTTATGTTTGAGATATTGTTGGGGAAAATAGCTTGTATGCTGACATTTGGGTTGATTGCTCAGTCTGCTTCCTCATTTTATGGGAGTCACTTTTTATATCTGAAAATGATATTCCTAATAAGGACATAGCAAAAACCCAGCACCAGCCTTTCTATTAATGGCTTAGGAATAATTTAAATAGAAGTCAGCACAGTATTACATTGTTAAACTTTATTCTAGAATTATAGGCAACATGTTATTAGGTTCACTTCAATTCTAAATGGAAGATTTCCCTTCTGGAAGATGTTGTCTGATTGGAACTGAATTGTTTTTCTGTGTCACCATGAAGACAATGCAAATGCTGATTAAAGCAATTAAAACTTCCCTTTGTTTGCAGAAAGAGATGTACCCAGATCTGGCTTTTTGTTTGTAGACATCTTAATAAGCACAAGCAGACTGAAATGAAATCTGTCATCAGTTATATTTTTCTCTTAGACAAACTGTCTCCTTCACATACATATTAAGCAAGATTTGTTACCCAAGCTTTCTTATATTTCTATTTGTTGTTGTAAAATGGTAAATGTAGAAATAACACTAGATCTATCAATTTGATAGTATAATGCAATACATCTGGCAGCTGAACAGGAAAATGTAATGACAGATCTGGCATAGTGAATGGTTTTTATTACGGGGCTTTTCTTTCTTTCTTTCTGCACAATGTCAACGAGAATAAAGCATTGTTGGGGATGGGGATTTAGCTTTTGTGGAATATAAATTGACTGCCGTGCAAATAAATATAAATATCTGCTTTACTGCTTGTTAAAAATTTAGTTACTAAAGTGATTTGAACAGGAAAGCTTGCGGTAGGGAACCACGTCTCCTCTTAGCTATGGCACACTGGGTTCTTTTGTGAGTTAGACTTTTCTTCTGTTTTCATCTTCCTAAATTAACATTAAACTCTACTGGAAGTCCTTGTAAAATATATTAACAAATTCTACAAAGTGTACTGGATAATCTGTGATAGGTAGGGGTAACTGAAGTTTTTTTCGTTTCAATAACAATGCTAAAATTCCCATTTTAATGAAATAGATTATTCAGTAGCAAAAGCAGAGTGCTCAGTTCATTCATCCACTCATTCCTGAGATATAACTGTGAATTCATTAAGAGAAACTCAGTCTTTCTAGGAAGACATGTACAAAACATATTAATTTTAGAAAAGAGAATCTTGCAAATGTGTGCCCACAATACATATAGCAAGGCAATGCACAAGGAAAATCTTTCTAATTCCATTTTTGTTTTTTGAATGATTGTATTAAATAATGTAGTATGATGCTGTGTTTGAGACTTTTGATCTTGAGAATGTTACATTGTGTTACTGAGAAAGTATCATCAGACTACAGACTAATAGATTGAATTGGAAAGTAGACTGATTATTTTTATTTGACAGGTATGAGTTTTCATCTCTATGTGTGCACCAATAAACATGGTGCCTACTGACGTTAGAAGTAGGAACTGGGATCACAGGAGGTTGTAAGACACTTTGTGGGTACTGGGAACAAGAACTGAGTCATCGCTCCAGCCCCAAAGAACAATCTCATGCATAATATATATCCAAATGGAAAGAAGCACATGAGAAAGCCATGCATGAACTGATGTCAGTTTCTTTTACAGGAAAGAAGGACAGCTCTAAGTGAGTCTTCTTATAAACTGAGAACATATGAAAGCAAATATAGGACTGTATTTTTCATGATCATGTCTGAGGAATAACCTTTTATTTCTATTTACATTATCTGAAAATTTTATAATGAACTCTTCCTATACCTATACTTTTTATTTTTAATATGCTTTATTCTAGTCCCTTTTTATTTGCTGTAGGAACTGTGCTGTGTTTGTCACAGAATCTGGAAAGGGCCCAGAGGACAACCCAAAAAGTCACTTTTCTCTTTCTACCATATGAGTCCCAGACTTTAAACTCAGGGCATCAGGTTGGTGGCAGGCGCCTGTACAAGTGGAACTATTTCAGCAGCTCTTGTCTGTAACTTTCAGAAGAATTACTATGATGACATTTCTAAGGGGCTTCCTGAAAACTAATCACTAATGTGAGTGTCCCTATCTAAAAGCCATGAACAAGCATATAAACAAGTGATAATTTATAATTTGAAATTGTAGAAAAAAGTCCTTTGGTATATTTAATCTTATCAGCAACTGTTACAAAGATATTTTCAATAGAGATGAGTTGAATGGTTTTAATTGTCAGGATCACCCAAAGTAGTAGCATTCTAGATGAGTTTGAAATGTTCAAAGATTAATTGCTTAACCTTGCTAGACAAATCATAACAATATTAGAATATTTCTCTTATTTGATCATAAATCTAATCTGATAAAGAGGTCAGTACTTGACACATGTGAACAAATGACAGAAAAATATTGAATATTTATAGAACCAAATTAGATAATATCAGGTCAAAATTATGTTAGAGAAATGACAAGGTATTTATAACCTGGAGGAAAATAGGAATTTTTAATTTTTTTTTTGGCTGGAAGACAATTTTAAAAATAAGAAAAATAAAAGCAAACCACTTGAAATATATAATCAAATATTTGTTCTTATATGAATTATAGAGATTTGAATTAGCTTTGAGATTATTGTGGGAATACTACTTTCTTTACCTTGACCATAGGAATAATGGGGTGAGAATAACATTGAACAATAATGTTCCTTCAAGTCTTTTTACTATGTCTCTGCAGCACCAGGGCCTCCTTAGTGTATTCTTAAGCTTAACTTCATGACCAACCTACCCCTTACTTGTCTTATCCAGATGAGAGTGTTTTGCTGCATACAGGCTAGAGTCTTTGAATGCCACTGAGATCTTTCTTTGTAAACTATTAGCAGCCACTGCTCCTCTTTGGTGCTGCTAGAATCAAGCAAGAACAAATGACTAATCCTTTCGGTCTTGGCCTCCATTTTTGGTTGCGCTGCTTTGCTCTGTCAGTCAGGTTAGCAAGATTGTTCATGAATCCTTCCCCTTACTCAATTCTCCAACGCTTCTAACTCCACATCCCAATCCCGAATTCTGGGAATGTTGAGAGCAGCACCAGATTTCACACGTCTTCCGTTCCTCCTCCTCCTCCTCTTCCTCCTTCTATATGCATCTTCACAATGGAGACTGGTGGCTTCTGAGTCTGACAAATTTAACTCTAGGTTTTGTATTGGTATACTCCCCTTCCTACATGATGATTAAGACAGATATTTTACATAATTTAAAATTTTCCCTTAATCTATATTCACTTTTCCTTTTCCTTTCTCTCTCTCTCTCTCTCTCTCTCTCTCTCTCTCTCTCTCTCTCTCTCTCTCTCTTTTCTTTTTTTTGAAGTCTAGGCAAGCAAAGAATTGAATGGGAAGGAGAAGATGGAAGAAGAAAGGGAAAAAGGGAAGCAGGGGGAAATGCATATTGTTCTTAGACACACTACCTTGTTGTTTTTCATTTTAGTTGTTTCCAATTTAAAATATGAAATATAAAAGAGTAAAGTATTTATTACACTTAAAACCATAACTTAATAAAGAACCTATTTTTATCCAATGTTGAGACCCCAAATCAATAATCAGTTTGACTAAGAAATTATCTCAGAGTAACTCTCTTTGATGTAGTGTTTACATAACCATTTAAAAGAGATAATTTAGAGTTGACATCTGAAAAAGGGATTCTTATAATTTTATTCAGATATATATTTAGTATATATTTAGTTGGTTTTCATCCAGTCTTCCAGGTAGGAATTAATCCGAGGACTATCCCTATTGGCCTGGAGCTCATTCCAAAATGTTCTTTCTTCTGAGAACTAATATCATCAGAAAGCTACCTCCATCTTCCCAACTATTTTAAGTGGAAGCTCCTGTAGACCATAGGGGAACCTGTTAAGTCCTTGTTAGCTATGTTCTGTGTTGCAGCTGTCTTCACTGGCTGCTCTCTTTGCTTTCAGGTCTGTCATAGGAGAAAATGGTGTCTGGGACTTCTCTGGATACCTCCCGTTCTGCCCTGTGTGTAGCCCCAGTAGCTACATATTTTAATTCACCCATCACTGCGCTCTCTAATCTCTTGTTGATCCTGCGGTATCTTTCTGCACTGTCGAGGGATAAATAGAATACGCAGATTACACAGATGTTCCAAAGGTGGGGCAAGGCAGCACTGTAGTCCCCATTTCTACCCATCATGTACCACATCCCTACCCTCTGCTTGTTCTGAGGCAGGGATCAGAAGTTCTCCACCTCTCCTCTCAGTTTACTTCCGGTTTGAAAGTCTGCCTTTTGGGGAGTCGTGTCTCATACCTCAGTCTAGCAAGGCCCCCCCACCACCACCCCAGGGACAAGGTTTTGCTGTAGCTTTGGAGCCTGTCATGGAACCAACTCTTGTAGTTCAGGCTGGCCTGGAACACACAGGGATCCACCTGCCTTTGCCTCCTGGGGGCTGGGATTAAAGGCGTGAGCCACCACTGCTGGGCCAGTCTAGCAAGTTTAAACAAATGTTACTTGGAACCGTTAGTAACTGTTGCAAAGTTTCATTTTTGCAACTTCCTATGGTGATCAGACCCTACCTAGACAATCAAAAAAAACCTGAGGACCTAACCAGACAACCAACAGACCTAGCTAGATAGACAACAGATCATAGCTGATGATGACACTTGCCCTCTCCTGAAGAAAGGTACGGCCATCTATCTAGTGAACGGTGACCTGTCTTCTCTAGGCAACAGGAAAATCATGGATATGGTAAATGTGCTAAAGAAAAAGAATTGAATTGGGTAACTATGTTTTTATGTAAAGAAATGCAAAATATCTGTGCTTTAGGGTTTAAGCCAGTTTTCCAGCTCAAGAGTTCACAGACATGTTTTAGCAGGAAGGAAGAGTATTTCACATCTGAATTATCTACCTCCATCTACTCTGCTCCAGGACAGGCAAAAAGGCTTGCAGTCCGGTATCCCTTAATCTTTCAGTGTGTTCTCCAATGAATCATTCATCAAGGAACTAAAACATGCATAGAATGCTGCATCCTGAACTTTATAAGGAAGGTTTGAAGGATAATATTGTTTGTATATTTATGTATTTCTTCTATTGGAGGGGCCAAAGCCCATTGAGAGCACCAAAGAGTGTCCATTTATTAATGCCTGTACCAGAAGTGAAATTTCATCTTGGTAAAGGAATGACCCTAAGGAAGGATCTATACAAACAATTATTAAAAGTCATGGCATCTATGATTTATGGCATGTAGGAGTCTTGGTGATTGGAGATGAGTCAGATGCCCCAAGGATTTCAGGGAAGACAAAACAAAACAAACAAACAAATGAAAAACAACAACAATAGAAACCAGAAAACAAGCGATGAATTTGTGATAGTTGGAGATTCTTATAAAATACATTTTAGTATATCTGTAGACCACTCAGAGTAAGCCAGTCCGAGACCTATTTAGGTGCAGTATTTTCTGGTCTTTGGTTACAATGGTCAATACTAAATTGTGATTGAAAACACAAATTAATTTGAATAGAAGTATGTATATCTGGGGACAATGTGCACCTAGAAAGTTGAACAATTTCTAAGTCCCTAAGGGCCATAAAGTGACTTTGACTTTTTCACAAAGGGGAAATTAAGTATTCAAAAATATACAAAACTATCTTCACAGTATATTTTTTATTATATATGAAAATAGAGGCAGTGATTTTGTATCTCTGAAGAATTTCTTGAGGATTTTTTTTTTTAACAGATCTCTTCTTTCTGCTAACATATGCCATTCTTGTGAATTTATTTAAAGATTGTGCATCAGGTAAGAGGAATATTTGAGGATAATCTGGCCCTAGTGCTCTATCTGTTAAAACATCAACATTATTGTTCTCTCCTAAAATGAGTTTTCTCTCAGGTGTTCTTCATTGTTTGTTCAACCCCAGTAACTCACCTCCGGGAGCCAAAACCATCTTGGGTAATATGCACTGCAATCCAGTTTCCAAGAAGTGCTGGGATAAAATCATCGCAGCAACTGGTTGAAGAATTTAGGTTCTCTATAAAAGTTAGTTGGGATTTTATATGCATTTTCTGTGAAAGACCTGAGATCTCTTCCTGACTGGAAACTCAGTAGAGTGATAGGTGACCAAGACAGGATCCAGCCCAGCTGTTCTTCTGATTTCCTAATTCAGATTCTGGCAGTTCTTACAGTGAGCCTCTATTGTTTGTCTTAACATAAGATTATTATAGCTGGCTTCCTTTTCCTGAAGAAGAAATAATAATTGTCTCTTAGACCAAGCAAGCACTATTGGCTCTGGTCCCATCTTCTTTTCTTTGCCTCTGAATTTGAGAAACAGGTCTAGGCCTGGTGAAAGTTCATTTACAAATGAAGCTCACAGGTCTGGTGCTCATTGGGTAAGACCAGGCATAATTTATCCACGAAGGAAACATTCTAAATGGTTATCATTCTGATAGCTGAAGTGTGGCCATCTGGTTTTAAGTTGGTGAAGTGGAAGGTTGAGGCACGTATGTTGTAATCTTTTCTTTCTATTATAATATAACTTGATTAGAATCCTTTTGCTTGAAATTTTATATAACTTCTATTTCATTCTTAAGGAGCAATTGGTATTTGTTTAGTCATAAAAATTGCAGTGGTTGTTATAACACAGTGAACAGTTCAAATTTTAGGCTAATCTTTCCTTATTTCTATTAGTAACAAATATATTGAGTACCAAATATTTGAAAACATGATTTGATGGGCAAATACATATTGGATATTGACAAATACACTTGCCTACCATTCCTTCAAAAAGTCAGAATGTAGAATGCACTCCTAGGGTAAAATAAAGCAATGGACTTGATGCATTTTTATTAATTTATATGATACACATACTGGAAATGGTCTTAACGGGTTCAAGAAACATGACCTCTGGCTTGTGAGTCAGAGAATTAGGTTGAGTATCTGAGGTAACACTTAAATGCTCCATTTCAATGCTACAAATCCTTTTAATGCGTTCCAGAGACATCCACGGCCCCTAAATCTGCTGTCGAGAAAGAAAGTTCATATTTGTTGAGCCCTGGTTATGACAGGCTTGAACAGCTTCTCATAAAGAGACAAGGTCTGTGTGATGACACCGCCACACGTGGGCTGAGCCGGGCTGAGCGGGGCTGAGCCGGGCTGAGCGCTGTTCCCAGCAAGCCTAATTGACAACGTTGTTGCCCTTCTCATGACTATTTAAGAAGAGCGGTGGGGTCAGCGGCAACGGTACTTCTCCCGGTCATAAATGCCATCCAGCGAGACTTCTTCCCCCCTCAACCTGTTCTTTAGAAGGCTCCAGTGTCAAATATTTAAAACTAAAATGTTTTACAGGGGAGAAAGAGTCTGACAACTCTGCTGACCCACATTTCAGAAGCAAAATGAGAACTACAGGGGTCAGATCCCAGCCAGTGGGAACACAATGAACACTTAGGCTGTAAATGAAGTAGTGAAATCGGCCACTGGAACAAGCAATTTTCATAACCAGAACACTCCGGTAAAATGAATTTTGTCATATCCTGTGACCTCTGTAAGTTCCTGAACCAAAGTCTTCAGTGCGCATTAGAGAGAAAAACACACACGGTGACCTCAGGAAATGGCAAAACAAAAGAGTGCAAATGGTACCTATTTTAAAAATTAAACTGAACAGTGTGCTGCAATTAACACAGGGAATAATTTAATTTATCATTCATCTTCTCTCCTCAGGGTTTTCTTTTTTCCACAAGTGGGAAGAGTCATATCCTCTAATTTTATAAACAGGAATGTTAAACTTGAGGTTTCAGTATGAAGATGTGGAACTGAGTCATAAAACCATTAAAAGTTAGGGCTAAAAGCACACTGCATAGCAGATACTAGATATATCTAAGCATATTCTTTTCCAATGCATGAGAAGGTATATTTCTTTTTATATCACATTCTAGCTAAATATTCTATTAACACTGTGACAATCAGAAGCAGTTTGGATATTTCCTCATGTTTTAAAGACAAAATATTTGTTTGAAAACATATTGTTTTGTATCATTCTTAGAAACATTTATTTCAATCAATATATAAGGCTAATATTATTTCTATGAATCTTTCATGTTTCCAGTTTTAAAAGTGAGAGAAATATATTTCTAGAAATTAAATACAATTTTCCTAAGCCTTGTACATGTGTTTTACAATGATATACATTGAAAAGTTGTTTAAAAGTATGTAAACACGAATAAGAATATTTTTGAAAGCCTAATACAGATATTGCAGTATTTGCAATGCAGCATCTAAGTAAAATAGCAGCTATTTTATAGATTGGAATTCATGGATTTAATTGTGGAGAGCAACTAGGATAGAAAACTAAGTAGAAGGAGACGAAATTCCATGGTTCACTGTGAAGACTGCACAGAGTGGTTTTATAGTTGCAGAGATGACACGAGGTACCGGCATATGTATTCAGAACAATCCTGATCAGATAAAACCATGCTGGAGATACTTTCATCAAGACTGAATGGCACTCACTGGTGTACCACTGCTTAATCTCCCTGACATATTTTCTAGGATTATCTTTGTCCAGGTCCTATTTTGTATTGTAACAGGAGTGGATCAAATTCCTTAAATGATAATAAAACTGAGAGTCATAAAAGAAGAGATGACCAATAAGTTATAGCTCTTTGCTATTTCATCTCCCAATTCTGGTCTTTTTTTCTGACAACATTTCCCCAAGTACACTTCTGTGAATGTAGTTGACACGTAGTCTTAATTCTTCACAGATAATTTGTGGTCATGTTTCTTCTCTATAAGCACACTAGGTTACATGATTAACAAGAGCGTAATAATAAGATTGTTTTGAATTTCTTCTTTATAGTCTCATAAGACCCTCAACTTTTATCAGAATTTATACCTATGGCATATATTAGCTAAAATTAAAAAATATAGTCTGTATACATTATTTTATTGTTTAAATGGTCTTCATTCATGTTTCATTTCAATAATATTTCCCCAGCTTGTAAAGCTTATGTTACATTGAGCTCCTCTTTAAATTCACAATGCATAAAACTGCCAGGTGGGCTAAAAACAGAGTGCATTAACAGATTGAACTATAAATCAGGTAGTTGTGTTCACATACTGTAAAAATACCACCAATTTCTTTCAGATTATAGTTTGTACAGATTCCACAGAGTGATCACAAATGTTATATGGAATTTAAAATGAGCAGAGAGGTCATTTATTCTAACCAGAATTATTAGGTTTATTTTTACCTTATCAGGATTTGTTTTATCAAGCTTGTACCATTGTTGTAGAACTAAATACACCAATGAGTACAGCACCTACAAACACTGCCTAGAGAAAACTATTATTGTTTCTAATACTATTACAACTAAGCTACAGATAAAACACTTTTGAAAATGACTCAATGTTGGTATAGTCATTCGTCTCAGCATTTTTGAGTAGCACAATGGATTATGCACCTTTTTTATCAATGGTGCAAACGAGAAGTAAGATTGCTTATCTTCCTTGATAACTTGAGTGCTTAGAAAAACCAACATAATCACCATTACCTTCAAAAAGTGAAAATGCTGTAAAATACTTTAAAAATTACATACAAAACATTGGTCTTTTGATGTCTGGACAAAGAAACAAAAACAGCTTTTGGACAATCTAGTGTGTGGAATGAAAACCAATGCTTACTGATTCATGCTTTTAGAGTTGCAAAACCAGAGCAAGGGACTCATCTGCACAACAACAATAATTCCCATTCGCATAGGGCAGAATGGTTTCAAAGTGCATTCGTAAATCTCATCGGTTTAAGCAATAAACAATATAGTTACACTGGAATGCTGAGTTTCTACTTTTGATACAAAGCTCAATATGCTGTCTCATTCCCTTAATTTGATGTTGTCACTAGTGCTATGGAACTCTGTTCCATGAGTATTGTCATGCTAATAGAATATATTTTGTAAACAGACAGAAATAAATTAAATTCTTAGTTTCAAACTGAAATATATATATTGTCTAGTAGGAAAGGTAAAATCTTTTCTATTTTAAGTTCCATGTGGCCAAGAACGGAGAAATTAATATTAGAAAACTATCTAAGAGAGTGACAAACCAAAATTCAAAAGCATAATAATGACTAGTTAAGATAGCTTTCAAAACTGTTGATTTTTTAAAAGTTGATTCATCAGCAACATGAGCTGAAGAGGCAGAGGCAGATGGAAGATAGTCAATCAATATGAACAAAGAAATATGCAAACTGCCATGATAGCTTTGAAGTCAGAAAAAAAAATCAGACTGAGCAAAATTAGCATTTTGGTCATGGGCAACAACTAACATTTAAATAAATATTTACCCAAATAAGTCCTCAAGTATCTTCACGGAGCACTTAAGTCATGCAATGGGGTCTTGCACATGCTACATTTTCTTGTGTCTAAGGAGAGCATTGATGTGGGATTCCCCTCTGTATGCTGTGAATATCATTGATTAATAAAATCTGTCTTGGGCCTGCACAGAACAGGATAAAAGTAGGCAGGGAAAACTAAAATGAATGCTGGAAGAAAGGAGGCAGAGTCAAGGAGAAGCCATGTAGGCCCCCTAGAGACAGATGCTGGATTGAATTTTACCCGGTGAGCCACAGCCACGTGGCAATACACAGATTAATAGAAAGGGGTTAAATTCATATGTAAGAGTTAGCCACTAAGAAACTAGAGCTAATGGGCCAAGCAGTGATTTAATTAATACAGTTTCTGTGTGGTTATTTTGGGAGTCTGGGCGGCCAGGAAACAAACAAGCAGCCTCCTACTACAGAGCATGTTTTGGATCAAGGAGAGGAATCAATTTTGGATTTTTACATCTAGAAGAAAATACTGGATTATAACATCATTGATTCAGTGTTGTGGTCTAGAAGCATCTTAGGTAACTTTTATATTTCATAGAGCTGAAAGTAATTGAGATTGGAGAAGTATAGGCAAAAAGGCATGGGCAAACAGAAGAGTCACTTGTGGATGTTATTAAGTTTGATTTCTTAGTCCTAACAACATTTCGTGGTAATTCTTTTGAGCATTACTTATTCTTGTTCATTACCAGATGTGAATACATTACTGACTATAGAACATTATCGTTGGCATTTGGAATATGTAGATTGCTTATAATAGGATAGTGATTTTTACTATATTAATCCTACCGATCACTAAGCATGGAGATATTTCTATCTTCTAATATCTTCAATTTCTGTCTTCAGTATTTTAATGTTTTTGTCAAATTATGTAAGTCTTTCACTTGTTTTGTTAAAAGCTAACCCAAGATTATGTATTTTTCATAGGCGATCATGAACGGTACAGTCCTATATTTGTGATTTTTTTCTGCATTAATTTTGGATCCTGCTAATTTGCTGAAAGTGTTTATCATTTGTAGATTTCTAGAGGAATTTTTATGACACTTAAGTCTACAATCATATCTGCAACTAATGATAGTTTGACTTTTTCCATTTCAATTTGTGCCCCCTTGTTATCTTTGTCTTAATGCTCTAGTTAAGACATCCAGTACTGTGTTGAATAGATATAGAGATAATAAACAACCCTGTCATGTTCCTGATTTTTGTGGAAAAGCTTTGAGATTATCAGCATTTTGGTTGATGTTTTCTTTGGGCTTGTTGTTAAGTGCTGCTCTTGTTTTGAGGTATCTCCCCTCTATCACTAGTCTCTCCAATGCTTTTATCTTGAATGGGTGTTGGATTTTGTGAAAAGGGCTTCTCTGCATACAATGAGTTTATCATGTGGTTTTTGTCTTTCAGTCTATTGACACGAAGTGTTATTTTTATCAATAAATATGTTGGACCATCAAGAAAAAAAAGAAAACAGAAGAAAATTCTTGGGAAAAGACGAAAATTCTTGGGAAAAGTCCTAAGGTGGACAAGTTGGCTCATTTGAGTGAAGTGTAGGAAGTAAATTTGTCAAAAAAGACTGGGGACCAATCAAAGCAAAGGGAGACCTTAAAGATTTATTGACTCTAATGCTGGTCTTTGGCTCAAGAGGTTAATTTTGAAATGAAGAAAAAGACTTTGGTAGTTTGTTCTTTAAAAGTTCTCCTATTTTCATTTAGAATTTTTTTCTGCATCAAAAGAGAACTCAATGGATTGTTTTATATTGGGTAAAATGCTGATTAATGTTGTGACAATGAGAAAGTCAATAAAAAGGAAGCATATCTCTTATCCAAAGTTGGATGTGCACGGAAAGACCCTGCTCTGCATGATCACACACGGATCCAGAACAACTAAGGCAATCTTCTTCTCCAGTTCTACTGCCTGGAACATTCCATTTTCTGGGTTGAATATCTCAGCTGTCCAATAACACAGACACTTCTTGTTTTAGGGCTTTATTTCAAATTTTCAGTTGGTCACATAGTCTTGGATCCTGCAGAGAATGGTATAAGGCATGGGGGAATCAATAGGATCTGTCAGCTGTGCCTTTCAATCGGTACATCAACTTAAGGGGCACCTCAAAGTCCCCCTCCCTTCCATTACTTAAAATATCTCAGTTTCTCAAAACTTCGATCAAAAGATACATTCTCTGAACCATGTATCTGTACTTGATGCCCACGTTATCCATGAATTAAAGTTAAAATATAAGCCACGTTTCTATGCATTGGGTCTTTTGTTAGTTACTGATGAGCAAGGGCTTGCTCCACCACAGTGTTTGCACTTTACACCCTTATTTTATGCTCCTATCACAATTTTCCCACAACCCTTTTACCTTGTGGCACGTCCTCCTTTTTTCATCCTCTTGGCCTGTCAAACCCAAGTCATCTCTTCAGTGTTCTCAGTCAGCCTCCTACTCCTCCTCAGTGTCTCCTCATCAAAATTGAACTTTGCATTTCCAAACCACCAATGTCCACATTATTCACATTGAGTGTACATCATGTCCTACTCAGTATCTGCATCTCTACAAAGCATGCAATGGCAGTTTTTAATTTTCAAACACGGGAACAATCTGTCAAAATTGAGAGGAGGGAAGCAGGACTGCTGTTGGCATCCTGGTAGTAAAACCTTGGGCACCGGTAAAATATCTTTTAATCTACACAATGACCCCTCTGAAACAGCTCAAAATGTGAACAGAACCAAGGTTGAGAAACATTGTATCAGTACCAGAGTGAGGACCACTTTCTTCTGTTTTCTTCCTTCCAAATGACAAAGATAATGTTCTATAGTAGGTAATGTATTCACATCTGGTAATGAACAGAAATAAGTAATTATCAAAAGGAATAAGTAATTACCACCTAATATAGTTAGGACAGAGAAACTCAACTTAGTAATATCCACAAGTGACTCTTCTGTTTGCCCATGGCTTCTTGCTTATACTTCCCCAATCTCAATTACTTTTGGCTCTATGAAATATAGAAATTACCTAAGATACTTCTAGACCACAGCACTGAATCAATGGTGATACAATCCAATATTTTCTTTTAGGTGTAAAAATCCAAAATTAACTCCTCTGCTTGATCCAAAACATGTTGTCCTTAGACGAAAAAAATGTAGTGTGAGTAGGACCTCATTGCATGACTTAAGGGTGTTTTGAAGTTTCTTGGTGACTTATTTGAGTAAATATTTATTTAAATTTCAGTTGTTGTTCATGACTAAAATGCTATCATTGCAGTTTGTGAGTTCATAGTCACAATTTATTAAGAAAAAATCTAATTCCTTGAATGCCATTTGAAGAATACTTTAGGACTTGAGAGGTGGCTTAGCAGTTAAGAGAACTCACTGCTCTTCTGGAGGACCTGAATTTGACTCCTAACACCCACATGGTGGGTGGTTCACAGCCATCCCCAACTCCAGTTTCAGGGGATCATACATTCACACGATGTACAAATATACTCATAAAATAAACAAAGCATTTTAAGATTAAAAGCTTTTTTTGAAAAAGAAAAAAAATGCTCATAGAAGGTAGAAGGCTTCTGGAGAAGCAATTAAAACAAAAAGCAGTAGACCAAACAGATACAACCTGAAGAACAATGTGACTACTGAGTTACCTAGTTAAGACTCGTGCCAACTAACTAAACAATTGCAGAGTGCCGAGGCTCACAAACAAAGAGGTTTTCAGAAGCTCACTGATGCTTCCCACCCACAGCAGGCAGCACAGGTACCAGTTTTAGAAGAGTCTGGACATGTTCAAGAAGGAAGTGTGTTCATAAAGCTTTTCCTCCAACTCGCAGGGATAAAGGTATTGCTATCACAATGTCTCCTGTGTAGCTTCATCTGTTCTGACAATATAGAGAGATATTTGTGAGTCAATCCAAGAGAGTCATGTTGGGAGCTGTGAACTCCCTGGATCCTGAATTTCTGGCAAACAACTTGCAATGCTTGCAGCTGGTCTGAGCACGAGACCCTCAGGAGTTCCTGATGGCAGGGGAGTGGTTTCTGGTGTGTTTGGTGGGAGTGTGGCTATCAGTGAAGGATCCCTATATAAGCCGCCCCTGAACACAATAAAGGGGGCATTCTGGCATCAAGGATGATCCGTGTCTCTGTCTGTGAGTCTTTGTGTGTTTCAATCTCCAGCCTGGTTCATGAACTATATGGTAGCACGTAGAGCACTTTGAGCGCATAGAGCACAGATGGGTGTGGTGCACTACAAGTCCTCTGCAGAAGCCCAAATTTCCCATATACCTTAGCATATCAATGTTTATTCTGCAGTAGACCTTGTCTAAAAGTACAAATCATTATACCATGTTTAATGAATGTTTTAGTGCCTTTTTTAGTTCCAGTTAATTTTAAGGCAATACATTTCTAGATATTTTTTAAACTAGTGTTAGAGGTTGTTGCATATTTAAGGCTAACTAGATGTGGACACCACCAATGTACTTCTTGTATTCAATAAAAAGAGAAAATGATAGGTTTATGAGAAGGAAATGGCCAAGACCTCTAGCTTTGTACCTTTGAGAAGTTGGATATCTGGGGTTAGAACTAGATACATTATATAAAGGCAAATTCTCCCTCAGCAAAGTCTACTGTAGATTCAGACAAATAGAGAAGCATTTCAAACATTTTCTGTTTTTGTTTTCCTTTATCTGGACCTGCTTCTGCTGGTAACTAGAATATATATTAGAGGATCACTAGCAAAACGTCTGCGAGTCCAAACTTCGGGAACCTTCTACAAACTGCATTTTAATCCATGAAAGTAAATATGAAATTCTTAGTAAAATGGAAGTCCAGATATAGTGGGATTTGGGGTGCAGGGCTGAAAAGGTCAAATCTACTTTCTTGCTATGCAAGATGAATGATGTCTGGGAGTCAACATCGTTGAGTTTAAGAAGCAGAGTAAGTTTTTGCTCTCTCCTCTATATGTGACGTCATGACCATTGATGGCATCATTGAATGTGATTTCACAGTATTGTCATCTGTGGCTTTTCTTTACAGATAAATAAATAAATAAATAAATACATAAATAAACAAATAAATAAACATTAGTACACAAAATGATAGAAGAATAAGCTTCCTGCTGAATTTTATGATAGTGGCATAGAAATGATGGTGCTTTGCTGCTTTTTTCATTTGGCATTAATAACTCCCAAGCAATAAGTATAAAAGACACTGAGGAAAAAAACAACAAAAGACACTCTTGGTCTTTGCTGCAATTAGCAGACAGAGGAGACCTCTGTAATCTGAGCCACATCGTGTATGGAAAGGCTTTCAGGTTGAGAAGGCCAGACCTGAATGCAGGCATACACTCAGAAATCAGACCCTTGGATGCAGATCTTCTGATGCTGAAAAAGGCACAATTCTTTCATAAAAGAGCCTCCATAAATGGGAAAAAATGACTTTGAGTTGTAATGAAAAACAGGAATTGAGGTAGGAGTTCCTTCTCAAAACACCATGAGGTATCAAGGAAAAGTTTGAAGAACTGCAAAATCTTGTTTTGGGGCAGCTGTTGGTGAAGCAGGTCAGATGACAAAGAGGAGAATCTTGGAAGTGCCCACTGTAGATGACTATCTTGACTGATGAAGGGAAAAACAAAACAACTTACACACACACACACACACACACACAAACAGTTACACATACACACATTCTCTCACACACAGAGTCTCTCTCACACAAAGATCCACAGACACTGACACACACAGATACACACACACACACACACACACACACACACACACATACACACACACACACCATTAAGAGAAATCTCCTGAATGCCCGAAACAGCCCTGATCACTTGTAAACCCTATCACAGACTATTCAGCCTGGAAGGACTCTTCTGATTCAAACAATATTGAAAGGCATAATACAAAATCTATAAAAAGATATCATCAGGGTAAAAAGATAAAAAGGAATGGGAAGCCAGGAAAGAACCCTCATTACAAGTATTTGCCATGGAGCATATGATTAACTTACGTGACATAAATATTTTAAAATCCCTAGTGTTAATCCCCAACTCCAGGAGTTTGGATCTCAAAGTAGAAAACAAGGAGAAGTAGAACAAGGCACCAAATGTATAAAGCACATGAGGTGACACGAGAGAAAAGTACACGAGAACTAAACCGATCAGGAACGAAGAGCACATTAGGATCAATAGGAGGAGAATATTCATAGCTGAAGCCACAGCATGGGGCACCGACTCAAGATCTGCTGAAATGTGAATGAGCCAAGAGTTATAAGTGACTACAGAAATAAAAGACAGAAAACACAGATCAGGAGTTCAACATATGCATAATTAGTGTCCCTCAGGAGGAACACAATAAAGCAGAGATGTCAATACAGAAACTAGTCATAGGGCTGGAGAGATGAATCAGCCATTAAAGGCTAGGCTCACAACCAAAAATATAAGAAAGTAATAATATTAATTCCATAAAATGTCTAGAAATAATGACAAAACATGTGTTACAAATGAAGAAACTTCTATACAATGATGGAAAGTTATTTGGCAAGGCCTTTAAATTTAGGACTAAATCTAAAATATAGGACTTATAATTATGAAACAGACTGTTAAAGCTGTAAACCCAATTGGTGTATATATAATTTGCCAAAGTTAGACGGGGAAGACAGAGAATAGAGGCATGGGAGGAATACTCTGAATATCTTATCTGTCACCAGCTACACTCAAACTACTTCACTAAGGTTAATAAAACAATAAAAGAGGCTTATGTATATATAAGGGCAAAAAGAGCAGTAAAGAAGTCAATCAGGATTACTCATACACAAAAGTCCTTGAACCAAGCTTGATGAACTAAATTTGATCCCAATGATCCACATGGTAGAAGGAAATTTATGAAATTTGTCCTTCTCTTACATGCAAATCTAAAATGAGTGTAATTTTAAAAATTGAAGACTAGCCAAAAAGATGTAACAATTACTCTAAAATGGTTGGTACTGTGAAGGAATGAGAGAGAAAGAAAACTAAAATGTATTCAATCATTATTGATCATAATAGATAATCAATTGATAATACCCGAAGTACCAGAGAAGGTCTATAAGTGATTAAAAAGAATGCCACTCAAAGCTAGGTGGTGGTGGCGCACACCTTTAATACTAGCACTCTGGAGGCAGAGACAGGCAGATCTCTGTGAATTCATGTCTACAGAGTACATCCAAGGACAGTCAAGGCTATACAGAGACAGCCTACCTCAAAAAAAACCCAAAAAACAAAATAAGCATACAAAGGAAAGCAAAAGGAAGAAATAAGAAAGAACCATGTCACTCAAAAAATCCTGTTCATTAAAATTATATAGAGCATAGAAGAGACCTGATATTAAATAAATCTAACAGTCTTTCAAACAGCAGGAATGACAACACATAACACAGCGACTGGCTATGTGAAACAGTGCAATTTGAACATATTGAGAGTTAAAAAAGGCCAACACCAGGTTTCACAAACCCTTAGGCAGTGAGAGGGTGGGGTCAGCCTCGAGAAGGGTGTGACTGCACCGCAGTCGTGACAGAGAGGGAGAAATCTCTGTGACAGTTTATAGGATGACATGTATCTTACTTACAAGCTAGAGCAGCAGTTCTCAACCTGTGTGGGTTGGAACCCCTTTTGAAGTCACAAAAGACCCTCAGCAAAAACAAGAGTTTGCATTAAGATTCATAAATGGTAAAACTGTAGTTATGAAGTGGAAATGAAAATAATTTTATGGTTGGGGTCCCTATATTAAGAATTATATAAAATGATCACTGCTTTAGGAAGGTTGGGAACCACTGTGCTACAGGCTTTAGCCTATGGTACTTGAGAATATGGCCTATAATAAAGAGATTGTATTTAATGAAGTTAAGAGGAAGCCATGTTGGTAGAGCTTGAATTCTTTTTTTTAAAATTTTTTCTTAAGATTTTTTATAATACATTTTTTTCTCATTTTACATAGGTGTCCCCAGTTCTACTCCCTCCCCTCCTCCTACTTCCTCTATCTTCCTTCCACCCCACCTACTGACCCACACCTCAGAAAGGGTAAGGCTTCCTATGGGGAGTCAACAAAGTCTGAAGCTTCACTTCGGCAAGACCAAGGCCCTCCCTCCTAGGCTGAGCAAGGTATCCCTCCAAAAAAAAAATGTACTCCTAGATGCTAGTTCAAGCACTAGGGATAAATCCTGGTCCCACTGCCAGGGCCCGATTCCACATAATTGGAAAATTTAAGGAAAATGGACAATTTTCTGGATAGTACCACATACCAATTAAATCAAGAACCGATAAACAATTTAAATAGATCTATAAACCCTAAGGAAATAGAAGTAGTCATCAAAAGTCTCCCAAACAAAAAAAGCCCAGGACCAGATGATTTCAGCACAGAATTCTACCAGAATTTCAAAGACGAGCTAATATTAATGCTCCTAAAATTGTTCCATGCAATAGAAACAGAAGGGACATTGCCAAAGTCTTTTTATGAGTTGACAGTTACCCTGATACCCAAACCACACAAAGATGCAACTAAGGAAGAGATTATAGGCCAATTTCCATCATGAACATTTATGCAAAAATACTCAATAAAATGCTGGCAAATCGAGGTTGGATTATTGCTTTCACATTAACTGGCATTCTTAAAAGGAAAAAAATTTCATTTTATTGAAAATAGAATCTTCTCTCCTACAATACATTTTGACCACCATTTCTCCACCCTCCATTCCTCCCAGCCACCCCTTCTCCATTTCTCCTTTCCCGCAGGTTGATTCCTCCTCCATTTCCTCTTCAAGAAAAGAACAGGCCTTCAGGGCACAAAAGCCAAACAAGTCAGAAGAAAATACAATAAGACAATGGAAAGGCCAGCATAGATGGAGGATGGAGAAGGCAACCTAATAGGAGGAAAAGATTCCTAAGGGCAGGCAAAGGAGTCAGAGACACACCTGCTCCCGCTGTAAGGATTTCAACAAAAACTCCAAGTTAACAGCCACGACTTATAAATAGAGGACCTGGTGCAAACTCTTCAAGTCTGTGCTTGCCATTTTAATCTCTGTGAACCTATGTGAGACCTAATTCAGTGGGCCATGTTCTGGTCCATTCCTTCTGAGTCCTACAGTCTTTTCTCTCCCTCTTCTGAGTCCGCTGAAATCTGAGTTTAGGGACCTGAAGGAGACTTCCAATTTAGACTCTCCCTCTCTGCATACTGTCTGGCTGTGGGGGTCTCTACATCATTTCCCACCTGCCGCCAGAGGAAGCCTCTCTGATGACAACTGGACAAGACACTGATCTATGAGTATAACAGAATATCACTAGCAATCGGTTCATTTTTTTACCACTTGTATTTGGATCTATCCTTGGTCTCTGGGCTATTGAATCTCTGCTTCCTAGCCAGAATCTCACTTCCTACCAGGAAGTGTAGGGCATTGACCCTCTCTCAGCTGAGCAGGCCTCAACAAAACATTAGGTGGCCACCCCCACAAGTTTTGTGCCACCATTCACCATTGCCCCAGCACATTTTGCAGGCAGAACAGATGGTAGGTGAGGGGTTTTATGACTGCATTAGTGTCCAGGATTCTCTTCCCTTAGCCAGCAGAGTACCAATAAGAAAGATATTTAAGCACAAGAAGAACTCTCTGTGAAGACGGAGTTACACAGGGAGAATATGATGTGACAACAGGACCAGAGATAAGATGTTAATTCTGCACACTAAGGAAGGCCAATGATTGAGTCTCAACACCAGGGGCCAGAGAGAGACAAAGGAAGAGTCTCAGTGGGGCACAGCCCTTCAAATGCTTTAGCTCCTGACTTTGGAATAACAAGGCAATAAATTTATCTTCGATCCAGTCAGAGGATCTTGGTTAATCTAAAGAAGGAACCAATGCAGAGAGTTCAGGACAACATCAGTGCTGCTCAATAGGTCGTTGCTGCAGTTGGTTATGGCCAAATCTTTAGGAAATGCCACAAACTATTGTGCACCATGAATGAAAGAGGAAGAGGAATTAGGCACTGGTGAAGTCAGTACTGAGAGCACAGTTTGCTAATAGGGAGGCCCTCGAGTATCCCTCGGAGTATGAAATGGGAACAGGAGGAAATGAGGGGGCATGGGATAAGCAGAAATATTAAGACTTGCAGGATGCTTCCCAGGCTCCTGCTGTATGTTGAGGGGATACTTGGGAGTTTAACTGAAATCTAAATAATCTAAAAGGATGGAGGACTAGAAAATAATTTTAAGTTCAAATAAATGTGTGTTTAAGAAATAAAAGCAAAGAATAAATGACAGGGAATTCTGGTTAAAAGTTAGTGTATTGATTGCTTTTTTGTTGCTTGTCCAAAATAGCTGACAGAAGCTACCAAAGGGAGAAAAGGGTATTGGGCCTTACTTACTGCTCCTAAAAGCTTTGAGTTTGTCATGGTCAAAGGCATGACATTCGTCATGTTAGAAGCTACACCCACGAATTATTGTCAATATTACTGCCTAAGCATGACAGCAATAGAGCTGTTAACATGGATGGGGGAGGAGGAAGCTCAGGAGGCCTGCGTCCTACAAAAAGAACTACAATCAACTAAGGAATGTTGAGATCAGGAGAAATAGTCTCCCCCAGGGAGGAACACTATTATTAGTTATCAATACCAAATGGTAAGCTCTGAGAACATACATACACAGAATAGCATGCAGACTAAGCCCATTGCAGGTATGTAGTTAGGGATATACACACACACACACAAACACGCGTGTGTGTGTGTATAAGCATATGTATGTATGTATATGTATTATATATATAAATTACAGATAATAGATATACAAACAAAAGATCATAAATTTGAAAGAAAATGGCTAATGTTGGAAAGTGCATGGGAGAGTTTGAAGAGACTGCAAAGGAAAGAGGAAATGAAGCAATAATATTATAATCTCAAAACCTAAAAAAAGTACTTAAAAAAGAAAAATAGGTATAGTCATGAAAATGGATTGGTCTATGAGAGCAGAAACACGAGGCAGAACTCTTTGTGTCACAGGCACCCAGGAAGCAAGAAATACAAGCAGAATCAGGGCTGGATATAATACTCCAAGTTCCACCCTAGCAGCCTACTCTCTTGTCCCAGACTCCACCTCCTAAATTCTGTGGATTCAAAATGGCACCACAATGTGGGAACCCAGAACTCAAAGCATGAGCTTCAGGGTCATTGCAGATTCACACTCAGTTGGGTATAACATTCATCTATGGAAAGTTACTTATAAAGGAAGAAAAACTAGGGTAATGGAGAATACATCAAGATAGAGCATCCAGGGGAAACCGAGGAAAGTCAGAACTCTTCCCACTCTATGAACACATTCCTATCAGAGCTAAGTGAGCTTAGGGGAGAGAATTTGAACCTCTGAATTGAGGGAGAAACATCCGTGTATCTCTAGATAGACACTCAATACTTAAATGTGCTATAATTCAGAAAAATCCAGCTAGCTACAGCTAGAAACATAACTAACATGCTATTCTTGTTTTTAATTGGGTTGTTGAGGATTTTCCTAAAAAAACAATTTTTCTTCACCATTGTGTTTCAGTGGGGAAAATACATGGACAGCAGACATTTCATGAGATGACTTACATGTGAGTATATAACCCAATTGCCACTCTTCAGTAAACTTATTCTTTACTGGAGAGAACGTTGGCCTATATTAACACTTGATGAGAAATAGTTAGACAGACAAAGCTCTGTATGTACAGATATAAGAAACAATAAATCTGGCATTGGATTAACTTTATATTTCAATTCAGAGCTTTGAGCCACAAGAATAGTTGTGTTTCAGATGATAACCTTTTGATCTGTGCCCCCCTTTCTCCCACCTTTTGGCTATTTTCCACCAAATACAGTTTTGATTTTTAGCGGCCAGAAGAGGTTACTTATTCAGCTTCATTTAATTTCTTATTATGCCTAGCTTTTAGTCAATAGTGTATGTAGAAAGCAGGCTTTCAGAACTGTGTACAGCAGCCTTCCTAGTGCTGATGTTTGTGCAGAAACTGGGATATTGGTGTCAGATTGTCCCTATTGATCCGTGCCTGTTTCTGTTTTGAACTAAGCATCAGAGACATCTGTGCTTTTATTTATTAACTCTGCCTCCTCAGTCAGGATGGCACAAGATGGGAAGTCAGATGACAGAATTGATCTCAAACTTCTAAAATCTTATAACAAAGGATAAGCATCCTAACATCAGGGTGGGTTACAAGCAGATGATCACGAAATGTCTGTGGCATCGCGAGGGAACTGCCAGGAATTCTAACCAGACTTTTGTAACCTTCAATAGTGTCTGTGCTTTTGACCTTAGTGAACAGCTGTTAAAGGAATTATTCTTTCATGCTTGGCAGTTTTGTTTTGTGACTATCTTAAAATTCCCCGTAAACAGAGATATAGTGATCTGCATGAGCCCATTTCAGGAGAGTGAAGTCTGATGTTTTATTGCAGGCATCGTATTTTATTGTATTGTCCTGGCTTCTGTTATCATCCACCTTTCTAAAGAGATTGTAAATGGAATGCTATGCTGTTGTCAGTCATAAAATTATAACTTAGTACACTTCCAAAGATATGCAGGTGTTGCTATGCATAGATTTTTCTCCTGAAAGGGAGGAATGTTTTATATTATATTATTCTATTATATTATTCTATATATTTATCCTCCTCAGGTTTGAGAAGAAAGGGCTGAGAAAGTTCAGTATAATATCTTATCTGAGTGTGGGGAGATAAGGGCAGTAGTGATGACCTAAGGAATATATGAGCATGAATGTTTCTGGAAGCCATATGCTTGAGAGGATTTCTAGCCGATTAATGCAGCAGAAGCCTGTGGCATGCTGGTTTGCAGACTTCACCAGTAATGATCAGGGCATGTTACTGTTTCAGGAAAGTGTAAGAATAAAATCTTAGGCAAGAATTTATTTGCCCCCAGAGTCCTCTCAAATGCAAGACCTTTTTAGAAAAATCCAAGAAAGAAAAAAAAAAATCTACTGATTTTAGAGATTCTTAGAAGTCATTTATCTTACCCTAGTGTTTATGAAGACAGAACATGACTCCTCCTGCTAGATAATTTCTATTTTCTTTTTAGAATGGGATTTTATGGGGCCATATTTAATGACAAAACTCACCCCCTACACACACACTAGTATTTTTGTTTGTTTGTTCGTTTTTGCTTTGCCCGGGATTTGCTTCTCATTCTTCCCTGGACACCATTGCTCTACCCATAAAAGCTTCCATAGACTTGAAGACTGTTAAATTATCTCTGACTTCTCATTTAGAGGAGAAATAATTCTTGTACTTTTAGTCTTTTCTCAAAGGTACCAGCCTTCAAATCTTTAATCACTTTCATTGCTCCTCTTTGGACCCTCTCCAAGTATTTCACAGGCCTCGAAAGTTTTGGAACTTGGGACTAAGAAGTCATGTTCTAACAAGTGAGGCGATGACCTCACATCTAGCATAGCATACGCTTGTAAACTACAGGTGATAGGAAGCAAATAGCTTGCTACAACCCAAGACTTCGCTCATTACTAACTTTTTGAAAAAGTAGTCGAGATTGCCACTTTCAGATTTGTATGTCATATTTACTTGTCTCTCTAACAATTTCAAGCCAGGAAAGAAACACCCAGAATGACAAAGAGAGGAGCATGTTTAGTCTACTAACAGATGCATAGCAAAGACGATGACATACAAAACACATGTGAAGCAAACCCAGCAAGGCCTGCTCTACAGAACAAAGGAAGGGGAAAGCAGAGGTGAGGGCCTGCTGTGCTTTTTCCTTCTTATTACTGCCTTCATAAGTTGCCATTTTACAAGTCTGATACCATGTCCCATTATGTGCCATGAGACTACAATTTTGGGGAGGCCTCTCCTTACCTGGGATTTGTGTCGATCGTGGTGTGCTTAGCAATTTTACTAACTAAAAAGTTGATCCTATTTGTCTGCCAAGTGTATTTTAGCATCAGCCAGGGATGTACCTCTGCAGCAGTTTATCTAGCTTGTACAAGGCCCTGGGTTCACACACACACAGTATCGTTTGGTTTATAAATTAAACCTTTTTTGCTCTAAAGAGCACAGTGACGCATGGTGTTCCTGCTCATCTTGTTAAGCAATTCCTGACTATCTGCTGTAATCTGAACCTTCTGCATGGATGAGCTCCCTGGCTTTCCTGCATCTTTCAACACGTCTCACTCCCATTCCACTCTTGCCAGTCCTGCAGCTCGTTCCAAAAGACTGGCCCAAATCTGCCTGATCTTTCTAGGATAGTGGTCCTGCTTCGTGGGCCAGTCTTCTTGCTTTGTCAAAAAACTTCACTTTAAGGTGTAAAGTTAGCATCAAGTGTGTGTGTGTGTGTGTGTGTGTGTGTGACATGGGGGTGCATGTGCACATATGTATATGTATATGCAGAGATCATATATGACACACAGAAACCATTCACAATTAATTTTTTGAAACAAGAGTCTCTCATTAGTATGAAATCTAACAAATAGGCTAACTTGGCTGGCCACCAGGGACTAGGATCTGGATCTCCCCATCTTCCCTGTTCTAGGATTACAAGTGGAAACCACCATACCTAGCTTTTTTCTTCTTCTTTTTCTTTTTTCTTTCTTAGATCACTGATGGTGTATCTTCAACAAAGATTGTGGTAACTTGGTCCCTTTTTGTTTTCTGATTCATGAGGTAAATGGATTTCCTCTACCATGAACTCCTACCACAGTGTGTTTCCTCATTGTAGGTTCAAAGCAATGAAATCATTTGATTGTAGTTTGGAACTTCCAAGGCCAGGAGTCAATATAAACCTTTTATACATGAATGATACCAGGTGTTTCATCATACTAACACAAAACTGAACAAAGCACTACCTTAGAACCTCTCCTTCAGCATCAGCCGAGTCACCAGCAGGCTTCTGCTCAGCCACATTATACCTACCCCAAAATCCAAATGAGTTGACACCTAAGGAAGCCCGTGACCATGGCAAACAACAACAGCCAGTTGACCCCTTTTCCATACTTTGAGAAGACAAGAATGACATACAGTCAGTATATTCATCTATGGAGTCCCACGTGACCAGAGCCCTGGCTGTGCACAGGAGGAACTAAGAGGGCAAAGTCCCTTGGGCTGGCATTTACTTTTCCCAAGATTATGCTTTATATTATCTTCCATTACTGTTCAAAAGACCAGTTGCAGAACAGTCTAGCTTTAGGAAAACCTTTAAGTGATTCTGGAAAAACCAAGGGTGGAAATATTTCAATATCTTAGTAAGGCATATTTAATTTTCTATTTCTTGTTTCATGTTCTCAAAGTTCTTGCTGAGGACACACCAACCTCCTTTATTTTTGAATGTTTCTATTTACCATTCAAATCTAAACATAAGTGGAATTTTATGAATCCTTTCCATAGTTAGTACTTTCTACCCTGGTTTTGACTACATCTTGTATACATTCCATTATATCCAACATTATAATCAATTATCACAGTTATGAGAATATTACATATACATGGTCATTTACTTTAATTATAAAATGTTTCAGCAAAGAAACTTGGATTCATGGATTTGAAAAGAAACCAATAAGATATTCTAGCATCAAAGTACATAACTATGTAGTTTATTAAACTATTCCAGAATGTTCCTTGTGTCAAGCTGAATCTATACAGCACATCTGTACAACATTGAGCAGGCCAGGAGACAATTCTTCCTGGGGTCATTTGGAATTGTTAGTATACAAGGTTATTTTTTCAGTTCTTAGCAACAAGTCCAGGGTCTCATATAGGCTAGTCAGAGCTCCCCAATGAATTATACCTGCAACCCAAGATTTCTAAATTTTCCTCCTAGCTAAACAGACAGAAGAAGAGATCTCAGAAACATTTGTAGGAGTCCTACTGACCTGAAAGTAGGATTGAGGAATGAGACTTCAAAGACTTAGTAGCTAAGGACACAGGGCAAGCAGGGTGTTATTTTCACGTCACTAAGAAACACACTGGGGATGTTGTGCGGGTCCTTGAATAATCTTGTGTGACAGAGTCATACAAAGAAGATGTAGAGATACTTCCTTCATCTGCAGGACTTTGATCTTCAGCTGTCACAAAACAAAGAGCAAAGACCACGTGGCCTGGCAGAAAAGAGAGTGGTGTCTGGCAATAAGGATACTCCCCAAGTATACAAATCTGTTTCAGGGAGACAAAAACAGCACACTTCCTACAATGAGTCTGTGACACCATCATCCCCATTAGGACAGGACCCTGGCAAGAAACCAAGTACCCAGCTGATACATATTTATTGTCCACCAGTCTGACTTTGCTAGCTCCAGTAGAAGATACTATGAACTTTCCTCTCACTTTTTTGAATTCTCTCTAGCTACGTGGTAAATTACATCCAAGATGCTGCTAATTTTCCTTAACTACCAAATACAAACTCTTTGGGCTTAGGAATCCAAGCATTACACTTAAGCTATGATACTCATAGATGATGATTTCCTTCAGACATGTATGGTAAGAATATAGACATGCCTTCTTTCGTGGTCTCTATTAGTTGGTACTTTTTCATTTCTCATGTTAAACCATCTTTAAGGCTTTATATAAAACTCTGCAGGTTTCCTCAAATTATGAAAAGCTTATTTCTCAAAAGTCAAAAATTCAGAATCCTAAGGATATGGTAAAAATATGAAACTTTAAGTAATGTAAATCAGGCCTACCTGATGAATTTGGTCTCTTTTTGTCCACTCAAAACATATTAACAATGATCCTGTTGGATAAGTGCAGTAGATAAAAGGAAGTTCATGAAGTGTTTCCCATGAGGTTTGGAGTGTTGTGATATGTGGCTATTCTCCAACTTCTCAGCCTTTTCTACTAAAATGACAATTCTAGATTAATTGAATCTTTATTAAAAGATTTATTGATTAATTTGTTTTCGTTTGTATCCACATGAGGTTCCATGAATTGCTGTACACCATCTGGGCGTGGAGCCTCTGGAGGTCAGAAAGTATTAGATTCATGGAAAAGGCTGTTATGGGCACGTGGGAATGGTGAACTGAGTCGGGATGCTCTACAAGAGCAGTAAGTGTTCTTAATAACTAAGTCTTCTCTCCAGTCCCAGTAGAGTTACCTAAGCCACATTACACCCTTGCCTATTTTTGCAAGTTCACATTGGAAGCACTGGTTATATAGATGACATAATATATCAGCAATCTGGAAATTCCAGTCACTTAAGGTTTGCATCATAAATTTGACTACCACTGATAAAAGCTTTATTGCAATATTCTTGTAACATTATGATAATAAATGCTTGTTATAGAAGCTCAAACAAACAGCTTACATTTCTTAAAATGCAAAAGAATAATTAAATAACTTAGTTTTTAACCTAACTGGCATCTTTCAATAGTTATTAATTTTAAAGTGGCAATATTCCCCATATTTCACAGTGGTAGAGGATTTGTAGCTTAGGGATTTTATTATTATTTCTGAGGGAAGGGGTTAAGCAGTACAGTCAGATATGTAAGAATGATAAATGTTATTTTCATAGTTCTAACATTCTCTAGGATTTAATATTCATCTACAACTTCAATGGCATCTGTGGGTATTACGGTTCATAATGAAGTGGTAATAACTGGATAGAGCAGGGTGTGAACATGATTGGTTCATGTCTGCCCCATAAGAAAGGGATCAGCACCACGGCTGATCATGTGCCAACTATACAGGAAAGAACTGTCTGCTTCAGACTTTCACAGACGTGCACACAACTCTCAGTACAAACACCCTCATACCTAAGATGGATGCGGTCAAAAGACATAAGCTGATATCCCTGTTATTGCTCAGCAGCCGAGCTTATCAGCAACCAGTACTGGAAGCATCTGGTGAACTTACGTGAGGGAATAGTCTTGAATTAGAAACCAGCCCTGGCTAATTTACTGAGCTGGATTGCCCTGCATGACAAGAGCTGGTTGTCATCTCTAAGAGGTCCTTTAGTTACTACAGGAGGGTTATCACTCTCAAATTTAAGTGGGAAACATATTTATACAAGACATTTACTAGAATGTATGTTTCCCATAAATAATGAGATGCCTAAAAGTAAGGAAAGGGACAGGAAACAGAGGCCAACAAAGATTCTCACCCCAGGCTCAGAGGCCATACTTAGAGGTTCAATTCTTTCTTTCAAGAGAAAGGCCACACTTAGAAGCTCAAGATTCTTTCTTTCATGAGAAAGTGATTGTCAGTGATCACTGGTGTAGGAGGTCCTTCTGTCTATGTGTGGCTTTCATTGGTTAATGAATAAAGAACTGGCTTGGCCTATAGCATGGGAGGAGGAAGGTAGAGTTCTAGAGAAGTCACGGAGCCGCCAAAGACAGACATGCTGAAACTTTGCTGGTAGGCCATGACCTCATGGTGATGCACAGATTACTAGAAATGGGTTAAATTAAGATGTAAGAGTTAGCCAATAAGAAGTTAGAGCTAATTGGCCGAGCAGTGTTTTAATTATTACAGTTTCTGTGTGATTATTTCAAGTCTAAGTTAGCTGGGCAGCCGGGACAAACAAATGGCCTCCTTCAAAAGATCACAGTACCTGCCAATTCATCTTTACAAAGCCTGGGACCACATGTGCAGTCTGATGGCTGTGCATACAAGTTACTCATTTTCAAAAGCTCATTGTACATACCTTTCTTTGTTCCATTTAAAAAAAAAATTTCCTTCCCCCATTTTCTCCCAGGATTTAGGTATTTCTAAAAGAGTTCAAAAATTGTTTCAGTGGTGTGTGTGTGTGTGTGTGTGTGTTTGTGTGTGTGAGAGAGAGAGAGAGAGAGAGAGAGAGAGAGAGAGCACACTTGTGTGTGGTGTGTGCACATGTGTATACATGTGTATGTACATGCATGTATGTGCATGTGTGTTTGTATACATGTGATGTGTATGTGTGTTAGATAGAGGAGAGAGAGAGAGAGAGAGAGAGAGAGAGAGAGAGAGAGAGAGAGAGAGGGGGGGCTTCCAAGCTCCTTTTTCCACTCCCATCACACAAAGACAGTTGATTTGAATTTTAGTCAGTTATTTTATGCTACCATGGTGTCACTAGGAATCTATTTCCTTCACAGTTACTTTATGAGTTGCAGGCATTATTTGTCCTTTCCGTGGAGGCCACTTTACAGTGTCCCATCCTCTAAAACAATCACAGTCCTGTTGTTATAGGACCGCTTGTTTGTTTCAGACCCGAAATAACCACACAGAAACTATATTATTTAAAACACTGCTTGGCCTGTTAGCTCTAGGTTCTTGGCTGACCCTTACATCTTAATAGTACAATGTAGATTAGGTAAATATCGCCATGCAGCATCCCCCCAGAGCTAACAACAGACTTATTTTTAGTTTTAGCTTTCTGCATTTTTTTGTATGCATCATACTTTCTAGAATGTTCCTTGTCCATTGCCTACATTTATCCTCTGCTTAGATATACTGGAGCATGCTCAGTGTGCTCTCACTGGACACTGATCCAGGAGCTTTCTGATCCACTGCAGTCTGCCCAGACCGGCCTACAGCGCTGCACGGTTGATTGTTATTCTGGGATCTGTTGTTCCCTCCTCTTTACCTAGTGTGGAAGCTTTGGTATTCTTCGTGCCATGTCTTCCTGCTTCCTGGTTTTGGAGGCAAAACCACAATGTCTGGCATGGAAAATAAAAACATAGCTGATGTTTTGAAGACGTGGATGCCTGCAAGCAGCCTCCCTGTACACCAAAATCAGAATTTGCTGTTGGTTGTGGTACTATCAGTACATCTGGTTCGTGAGTAGTCTGATACTTTTGTGAGACAAACTGAGCTATGTTTTGTGTTTGTTTTGTTTCGGGTTCTTCACTTTTCCCATTTGGGATTCCTCACGGTTGGTTGTGAAAATTCCCACACCATATGTCCGTTTCCTGTCAGTTCCACAAATTGTGTTGCTGCTGTTTACTTTCATGCTCTCTTCACCGTAGAGCTTGCTCTCACTATGAAAAGTATCCCTTATTTCATAGAATCTCTCACACAAAACTTTCTTGGGGAGAAGCTGCGCTGACGGTTGTTCTCTCTACCCTCCCTATCGAGAAGCCGCGCGTTGCGTTCTTCCGTCTTGATGGTTCCACCACATCAGACACTCTTCCCTGTGAGTTTCCTCTACTGGCTTCCAGAACAAGGTTCTTTTTCAGTTTTTCTCTGATGTTTCATTTCTGTTGTTTTAAAAAATATTATTCTCTACTTAGATGTCAAATGTTGCAGCATATACAAATTCCATTTTGTTCCCGTTTCTTTCTTTTTTTTTTTTTTTAAAAAAAAATTCTTCCTGGTCAATGCTGTCCTGATTTTATTATTTCTACTCCCATTATTTAGTAGAGTTTCCAAAATTTATACATTGAGTTCTCTCTTCTGTACATCTGTTTGATACTGCTTTATAGTTACCATGGGGGTACCCCAATTTCTACATTTTTTCTATTTCTTTTGCTTTTTTACTTTTACACATCATCCATTGCAGCCCTACTTGTCTCTGTGTCCCCTCGCATCTGCCCTCTGTTCTTGAAACCTCACCCCAAATAAAACCAAAATCAAAAACCAAAGAAAACCAGAAAGAAAGACAATTTCTCCATATCTTAAATGGTGTTAGCAACTCACCCATCCGACTTTTTCCTGATAACCAGCACAGTGCATATATGACTGCTTACATCACTGGCTTCTTCTTCCTAGATTGTGATAACCTCTAATAATCTATTATCCATTAGTCTGTCATTAATCCATCATTAGTTCCTGAGTCTTTCTGCCCAAAATGTTCCCAACATTCTACTCGTCTCTGTCTCTATCATCTCTAAGCTGACCTTTGCTCACTTAAATGAACATACATCTTGCCCCATAGTCTTCTGATTGTCACTTTTGCCCCCTTCTGAGCATCTCTTTGAGATACAACTGAAGCAGCCTTTTCACAAATCTTATATCATGAACCTATCAGTTTTCACTACCATTATCTATATACTTTGACCCAGATAATCCTTACGTCATGTCTCTGCTGTGCTTTGAAAAGCACGGGAATGGAGTCTTTCGGTGGGGACTGGTGTTCTCCCTACTCAGAAGGCTGAGGCAGAAGCAATCATTGAGCTCAGAAGTGGCAGGGCCGTCATGATACTATAATGATAAATAGCACCAAACAAGTAAGAGACCCATGCAATTTCTTAATATGCATTATACTTCACTTTTGACCTCATCCAGCCTCTCTTGCCTTCTTTATGTAAATCACCCCTAACAAACTTCTTTTTACTCCTCACAAGTGGCAGGTTTCCTGTCACCGATGGACAAATTGTCCATGTTATTTCTTCTGTTGTAATGCTCCGTTCACTTCCCTGAGAAACAACGTGAGGTTGAATGGCTGGGGTATTGATTTGACCTCTGGATGACATGTCTTTTTCTCTTTGGCTTTTTAAGAGTATGCAAAGACTTGCTTTTGGTCACTATCTTTTGGAATTCTTAAGCTCTCTAGGTAAACACCGTTCAGTTTCTGTGCTCATACAATAAGAAAGAAGCCATATTTTTGGGTAAATATCACTCTCTGTAAACTGAATTGTATAATTACTATTGTTTGGACAAAATAATAGAATAATTAAAATCACTTCCAGAATGGGTAGACTTGCCTACCTGTTGTACTGATTTAAAGAAATATAATGTCTCAGAGCTGGGTTGTAACTCCAAAGTCAAGGTCGCAGAAGTGTCCCATTGCCTCATTTTGTCCTGTCCAGCATCTGATAGAGACTGATATGGCTGTGCATGCATTGTTTCAGTCTCTGGTTCCACACCTCTATGGATGTCATTCATACAGGAGTCTTTTCCTTGTTTGTTCTTATAAGGATAATTGTCACTAGATTTAGTCTCTACCCAGATCTCATCTTGAAACTCATAATATTATTATAGCTACAAATGTATCATTTACAAATAATTTTACATTCTGGGTGAACCTACTATTTTAGGCTCATCAGTCAGCATAAAACATTATTTGTCTCTAAACTATGGTCACAGTGGCATGTGTAGAGTGGAGTTATATTAAAGGAGGATGAAAAGTTGGGAGCTCAGGAAGATGAGATGGTGTGTGTATACATGTGTGTATACATGTGTGTATACATGTGTGTACACATGTGTGTATACATGTATGTGTATGTGTGTGTGAGTGTGTGTGTAGCATATTTAGAAAACTCTCCTAAATTAATTCAAACTTATTTCTTCCTTATAAGTTTAAAACATCTGCCTGGATGAATTATTACCAAACATATTTAAATTTATGAATGTTCGATGAAGTCTTTTTGCTCATGGATGATCATAGAGGCCAGTCCTCCCTAGTACAATACTTTAAGGTTGTTTCTGAACAGTTAGAAATAATAGCTCATGTGAAAGGAGCTTCTCTCATTTTCTGCAAATGCCTGTCGTTTCCAGAACACAAAGGGGACTTCAGACTAAACAAAGGATGCCAAACTCACATAAAAGAAAATTATATCATCATGCAAAAGCCCAAAAATTAGTTTGTGGAAGACACAACTTAAATAT
Organism: Arvicola amphibius; assembly: GCF_903992535.2. Lineage (NCBI taxonomy): Eukaryota > Metazoa > Chordata > Mammalia > Rodentia > Cricetidae > Arvicola > Arvicola amphibius. Next base: position 21,351,229 of record NC_052059.1, read on the forward strand.
AAAAATGTATTTAGTTCTAGTGAGATGTCTCAGTGCTTACCACCGAGTCTGATGAGCTGAGTTTGATCCCTGCGACCATCAGGGCAGAAGAGGAGAGGCAAATTCTGTAAGCTGTGCTCTAATCTTCGCAAGCATACCATGGCACATGCATACATACACGCAGGCTCATACATGCATGCACGTGCACACACACAATAAATATAAGTAAATAAATTTTTCCAGAATGATGAATTTAGTTATCAGTAATTGCTTGTTTAATTTTAATTGAATTGTTTTTGGAGAAGCTCCAGTCTATTAATGATATCTTTCAAGTCCAGGTGTGTTATTACTTAACCAATACAGCAAAGTTGCATAGTCTTTCTTTAAAAAAAAGGAAAGGAGACTTGTAGAATATTATTTTTAAGATGTGTTGCATTTGTTTATGCCATGGAGCATTTGTTTAATAATGCAAAGATCTGTTGCATTCTTTTATGATGCATTTGTTTAAATCTGTGAAGCTATGTTCCTTTGCCTGTCTAAAACACCTGATTGGCCTAATAAAGAGCTGAATGGACTTAGCAAAGCAGAAGAAAGGATAGGCAGTACTGGAAAACAGGGAGAATAAAATAAAAGGAGATCTAGGAGAGAGAAAGAAGAGGAGAAGAAAACTCCAGAGGCCAGCCACCCAGCTACCTAGCAAGCCACAGAGAAAGAAGTAAAGGTAAACAGAAATAGAGAAATGTAAAAGAGCAGGTGCAAAAGGTCAATGCTATAATTTAAGCAAAACTTGCTAGAAAAAAAGGCAATCTAAAGGCTGGGCGTTCATAGGAAGAATTAGCCTCCCCAAGTATTTATTTGGCAGCCCCCTCCAAAAGTAAAGAGTGAAAGACTTAAAAAAAGAAAAGAAAAAAGAAAAAAACGTAAAAACCAACAACAGAGACTAGTGCCTAACGGAGTCTATTGAACAAGGCACTGATGTCACCTTGATACTAATAGAAGTTTAGAATCATGGGCCTTAGTCACAGACTCCTCGATTTGAATCGGGTTTTTAAATCAAGGATTCCCATGTGAATCAAAAGTTGGAAAACAGAAGACTAAAATAGATTTTCCATAACAGGCTTCCTGGATGCTTGGCTCGGGTATAGCCTGCTCCTTGGTGAGGAGCATCGCTATAGATGAATTTTCAGGCTGTCCTAATATGGTCCTTCTGTGTGTTTGCCCTGACATCAACTATTAGAAAGAATGCTGCTCCCAACAACAGCAAAGCCTCTCCAAATCGGGAGGTGTTGTTCTGTACGCAGCAGAGAGTTCCCTCAATTAGGAAACAGGACCCCATTCTTTCTAAGAAACAGAAAAACGGGTTCCTTCGTGTAACTCCTTTCATCTCTCACAAGCTGCATTACTCGTCGAAGTAGCTTGGCTTCCTTCCCAGTATCCCTACAGTTTTTCGGAATGCAGGCTGCCAGACATTCTGACCCAGGGGACCATGTTGCCTTTTTCTTTTAAAAATGGCTTTAGAGCCTGACAAAAGCTCTCTCTTCTCAGAAGGGGAAAAGTGGACTAAAGTTGTGGGGTGCACTCTAGAGTAACCACACAGACCAACCTGGCTGAACTTGTTTTGTTTAAGAGCTAATCAAATCTGTACCATCGTACAAACTTTTCTGCTTGCTTGGCCTTGTTTTAAAAACAATATCTTCTAACAGTTGGGACATAATCCAATATTGCACAACATGAAGGTGAACTCCAGAAAATATTGCTCAGTATGAACACGAACAGTAGAATTAGGCTTTTCACGGTAAGCATTTACATCCTGAAGAATTGCTCAATAATTTCTAGGTAGTAATAATTTCAATTAAGACATTTTAATTCACATGATCATAGGGCAGAGGTAGCCATTTTAAATAAGACTGAAGAGAGGATCTGAGGTTCAGAAGTGATCGTCATGTTTTTGGGGATTTAAAACTACAAAAGTGAGATCAATAAAGCAGTGTTGGTCCTTTGACCTTAAATATTTTTATAGATCAAGGTTTGTCTTTGTAAGGTGATAAGAATAGAATTTGTCATTGTAATGCATTTTTAGGTTTCTGAAAAGATTTTTTTTAATTAGGTAACCTTTATAAAGGTTAACTAATAATTTCTTTTAATGCCGTTTCTACAGGTACTAGAAATAAATTATGCTTACAAAATTTCTTTTAACCCTTTGATTATCTACAAAAAAGGACACCTTTTAAAAGTAATTTCCATTACCATAGACTTCATCTTCTTTGTTTTAAACCAGGCTCCAGAACCAATCTTTAGAAGAAAACAAATAGGTCAAAGATCATTATTTTACTGTTAGATAAAAACTGGTTTGAGTTCTTGTGAAACAATTTGCTAACTTGAGATCTTTGGCCAGTTACCTGGACACTGCTTCAATGGCCTCATTGAAATGAGGAATGGAGGGAAATAAGACTGTGCTTCCTCAATCAGTCTGTCTACTTGCTGAGAAACTATGGATGGTGTGCTTGATGGAATAGCAGCTAGCAAGTGGTTAATGCTACATTACTTTACAATTTTCATTACATATAATAGTTAATATATTAAAGTATACAGATTTAATTAGGAATTTCATTTAATAAGTGTCAAAAGTATGCAAAGAGTTGATTACATATGGTATTTTAGTAAGTGTTGTATTCTGGCACAAGAAGATTGTATAGGCTGCCTCAGATCTCACAATGAAAGACATAGAGCCATTCTCCAAGGCAAGGCCAGTGACACAGATCTTATTCTTGACTGAGATAGGACATATTACTAACATCTAAAGGTTAATAGTTAAAATACATATTTCTCAACCAGTGTCACAGTTGCCTAGCCTCAAATAAGCATGTCCTGATAATGAAGTACTTAGCAGTTTGTGTAGTCATTACTGACTATTTAGTGTTTAGAATTCCCTTTCAAGCCCTCTCAGATTTTACATGGATTTAGTCCACCACATTGGGCGCCAATTTGTTGCAGGTGGCTTCTTGTTTGTCCTGGTCGCCCAAAACCAAAATAACCACACAGAAACTGTTTTAATTAAATCACTGCTTGGCCCAGTAGCTCTATCTTCTTATTGTTCAATACTAACATATTAATTTAACCCATTTCTCTTAATCTGAGTATCATCATGTGGCTGTGGCTACCAGCTAAAGACGCCTCCTCCTTTCTCCTAGCATTCGGTGTAGTCCTCCTCACCAAGCTCTTTCTGCCCTGCTCTGCTATAGGCTCAAAGCAGTCCTTTATTAACCAATGGCATTCAAAGCATACAGAGGGGAATCCCACATCATAATAAAGTTCTTTGAAAGAACAGAATAAAAAGCTTAGATTTGTGGCTAAAGTAAAATCAAGTTTAGCTGGCCATACACAGTCAATATAACTTTGTACATCTGATATTTTAACTGCCTCCATTTCTGTATTGTTTTGATGTAAAAAGTGTTTTTTTTTAAAAATTAATCTTGTGCCAAATTTTATGCTGATTTGTTCAATGACAGAAATGGGTTCTAAAAATACATAGAGTCTTATATTTTAAGCTAGGGTTGTTCTGATGAATACGAAAGTAATAAAGATGAGAGACGATTACCACAATTAACATTTCTAAGAAAATAATTTATTTCCCACACAGAATTCTGAGAAGTCAACGTAGGAAAGAAATAATGAGCAAAGCAGTAACACTTTATGATCCTTCAGGTCCTCTCACTCCAGTTCTGCCTTGGAAGGCTTGCTGATCATCTTATAGGAAACTATCAGACTGGCAAGCAGAAATCATGAAATTAAAAGCCAGGTGATGTGAGTATTCATATGTGGCTTGGCACTTCTTTTCTAAAACCTGCTTCCTTGGTAATTAGATGAGCCATGTTTATTCATCTATCTATTTATTTATTTTAATCCAATATTATTTTACTGAACCGGCAGCCAAATACAACACCTGGATGCTTATCTCATCACCTTGGGATCCAGCCTCCACAGCTGTCCTCGATTTTTCTTAAAGAAGAAGTGACTCTCTCTCTCTCTCTCTCTCTCTCTCTCTCTCTCTCTCTCTCTCTCTCTCTCACACACACACACACACACACACACACACACACACACACAGAGTCTCTCTCACACACACAGAGGGAGAAAGAGAGAGAGAGAGAGAGAGAGAGAGAGAGAGAGAGAGAGAGAGAGAGAGAGAGAGAGCTAACTAGAAAAGAACATTCTGGTTTCCTTCCTTCCTTTCCTTCTTTTTTTTAATTTCCTATATTTTTGGAAGTGGTTGTAGAATCATTAGCCAATGTCTATAGTAATAGAAAACTGAAAATTAGAGAAAGCACTCTAATTTATTTATTATTTACAGATGATGTGTACAAGCACTAAAAGATCAAGCTTGGAGGAAGGATTCAGACAGCAAAGCAGCAGGAAGACAATTTGACAATAGAGAATGATAACAGGAACTTACAGCCCCGGGGAAATAAAGTCTTTTGAGAGTAACAATAAAGAAGATATCTTGGTCATTTTGAAATCTGCTTCTTTGATTTCTGTTTTAGGCCTTTATTGGGATATTTTATCACCACAAATTTATAGCTGAATAGGCTAATTCTGTTTAAGCCATTTTGTAGTGTCAAATACATAAATGGTAAGACTAAACATCTTTTATTTTCTTACACAAGAGCATTTTGCTTTTGTTTACTTTATGTATGAATTAAATATTGTTTGGATTGCTTAATGATAATGGTTATTCTTTATTCAGTCTTTGCTTGTCATGGACTCTTTAGGAAGCTTATTAACAGAATTGATCATCTGCTTCTCCAATGAACTTGAATAATTATCACAGATTTCCCTGCTACCACATGAGACAACTGAGTCTTGGGCTAAATAGCTAGAAACTGGTAGGATTTTTAGCATAGCCTGTTTAGGAGCCCACACATTCTTAACAGTGAACTGTGTATTGTGTTCATGGTAACAGCAGCCAAAGCCAGAGTGCTGCTCTAGCAATAAACCTGGGTTTAAAAACACGAGTCAAACAACCAACTGATTTCCCTAGTTGAACTGATAGGCTTTCTAACTCAACACTTCAACACCCTGCTATGTCTTACAAGATTAAAGGTTTTATATAAAATTCACTCTCGATCTCCCTGCTCTGCCTCCTCTGCCTCTCTCTGTCTCTTCCTCCTCCCCCCTCCTTTCTTCCCTTTCTTTCTCTGAACAGAACCTCATGAAATCCAGATTGGCCTTAAAACTGAAATTTGCTGAGGATAACCTTGAACTTCTAACTCCTCCCCCAGTTATTGATATTGCAGGTACATGGAGCTGTGGCTGGTTCTTGTGGTGCTGGGAGCTGAAGCCAGGGCTTCCTGTGTTGCTAGATAAGCCTTCTACCAGGTTTCCTTTCAAGCTGCTCTTCTCGTGTTCACTTTTATAAATTTTATTCAGGGCATTCATTTATTTAATGTTGTAATTCTCTTCAGAATGCATTTCTATAGCAGAAGTTCTTAAAAACCAGCAGAGAATGTCTAAAATTTAAGTCAACACCTGACTAAACTCAGGCTACTCGAAGACACAGGGGTGCATTTTTCAAGTCCTCCATATTGGCAAATGAACAAGTGTTCTTCTGACCCACTTTTACCAGTCTGCTTACTTGACGATGCTGCTGAGAAAGCAGGATTAGGCAGAACTTTTAGTTCTGAATCACTGGTGATGATCTCTGGTTGCTATCAGATTCCCCTAGTGCAGGTGGATCTCAGGTGAATTTAAGTCTTTACCACTGTGCTGACTCTTTGAAATGGTATAAATTTACATGCCTTCTGTGTTTATGTGAACAGTTTCAGAGTACCATCCTCAGCATCCTGAACTTCCAAAATGCCCGCTGCTAGAAATTTTATGACTCTCCCAACCTTGTAGATGGGGAAGTTTTATCAAAGATTGACATTCAGCCAAATAGTAGTTTCCAGGTTTCTTGTTCCACTAGAGCTTGGCTAGTTTTGGGAAATTGTTGGAGCAATTGTGTATTTCCTGTTGTCAACTAAGGCTTATATATACACAGAACAAAACCTGCTTTCTGTTTGGCAGGGAGATGGTAGGTAAGCAACTGTCCGCTAGGTTCTTGATAAAGGTTTTGACATAGTGAAACGTTGATTCGACAAATGTACTGTGGTCAAAATATTTTTCGTGAGGCTTCTAGACTGAATGAAGTATGAATTTCATTTTGGCAGTGGTATAGAACAGTGGCAAACAGTGACATGCTTTTAAAATAATAGGACTGAAAGAAGCCTTCAGTCTTCATGGTAGAATAATGACACCTCAAGACAAATGCTTGCATTTTTCTATGAACTTAGTACAGTAATCTCCTGGATGCTTGCTATTTGGGGCTGGTATAATATTTCCCAATTATCAGTGTAATATTTTCCCATGGACTTTCATCATCTTTGTCACATATACCCCTATGCTTAGAAAAAGTAATTAGTGGTTAATGAAAACAACTGGCTCATTAAGAAAGGAGGCAGTCCCTCCAAGGGAGTTTCAGGAGACATGAAAAGAATTTTAAGTCTATCAAATTCAGGCCCCTGTTTCAGTGCTTTAGCTTTAGACTTACTATGACTATGACTAGATATGATTTCAGATATTTGATGTCTGCTTGCTGTTTTGGTGGAAGGAATATAGCAGAGCTGAGTTGGGAAAAGAGGGGTGTAAGTGCACTTCACATAAACATGTAGAGAAACTTCCAAGCATGGCAGATTATGCCCTACATTATAACATGGGTTAAAAAGTTATATAAAGGGAAGCACAGCTTTTTCTGGGGTGTTTATTATGGTAGTAACAAGAATTAGCTCTCTCGCATTAAAATAATTGGCATCTTTTGATGTTGCTTGCATTACTTAGCTATAGTGCCACCATAGCCAATTACCATAGCCTGTGCAGGCTTAATAACTAAAACTTATTTCCTGAGAATTTTGGAGACCAGAATGTCAGGAGAGAGGTGTCGGTGGGACTAGTTTCTTCTGAGGCCCTTCTCCTAGACACAAAGAAGGTCGTCTTCTCCCCGCTTTCCTCTGTGTCCTCATTGCCTCTTTTTATTAGGATACCAGTCATATCAGATTAAAACTGATGCTAATTACCTCCATTTAACCTTAATTACCTCTTTAAAAACCTTATCTTCAAATATAGTCACATTCTAGGCTTCTTGGAGTAATGACTTTTATATATGAACTGGAAGGGGGTGATGCAATCCAACCCCAAGCAGTGTTGGAATGTTTGTGTTAGTCTGAGATATATTTGGAAAAGCTCCTTTTATCAATCATATTTCTGGCCTATCTCTTGTTTGAGTAAATTTAATATTAATTTTGCCATAGATTAATTGAAAGACCATTTTGTATATATGAAATGCTGGAAATACTTGTTAGATTATATTTGCACTGATAGACCCTTCCAATTATACTTTAAATATTTAGTATTAAACTTTTCTTTTTCATTTTGGACCAAATTTTCCATGTCCTCAAAACATAGTGCCAGCTAGTCACATATAATTCAGAACACTGATAATAGCTATTTTCGATGTCTTAACATAAGACTTAAAGTCCAACACAATATAACTAACTAGCTCTGCTATAAATGTAAACATTTTATACATTACAGAGAAATAACCTCCAGCAAATTCTGAGATATTTCTGCACAAATCATGCGATCCAAAACTCCTCTTCTTCTCTGATTAATTTTTAGCTCTTCTATACAAAAAGTGTTTATAAAACATTAATGGGCAATTTAACTTCAGTTTCCAGAGAGAGATTTCTGCTGCATCAGATCTTATATTTGCTAGAACACAGTGTCCCTTTCCCAATACTTACACTTATTTCCCAGTAGGTCTCACCATCTGCTGTTGATGCCTGTCTGAAGGAGGAAATTCCTCCTCCAGCAATTCTTGTTCAAATATTACTCTTCAATACCACCACTTTCCCAGGTTACAAATTGTTCCTGTATATTTGTACCCCAAAGTCAAATCTTCAGATAACTATCTTCAAAGATATTTAGTGACGAAGTGCCTTTTAATCTGCTGAACCCAAAAGCAAAAAGGAAGAACATTAGAAAATTCAGAGCTCTGAGGAAGGTTGCTGCCTGGCGTTGTACATACTACAGACATATTTTTCTTAAACAGATGTATCAACTTAATAAAAACCCTTCAGGAACGTGTATTGTTCCTTTGAAAATATATGTAATTTGATTTGAAGCTAGTAATTACATTGTACTGGATTTAAAAGAAACTTTTCTTTCTTTATACCGTTAAGTTATATCACACATTTACATTTTCTTAACATGGAATGTGTCTTATATATTCCTTTCTTATTTGATCAGTGTGAGATTAGTCAAGTGATCTTTATTTTTGTGGATTCAGGAAAGGGAAAGTCATCCTCTTGGGAACATAACAGATTGTAAGAGGCTTATTTTGTAACCGGTGGCCATTTTCACAGAGCTTAGGACAGATAACCTATCTAGCTAAGTAAAAAGAACATTATATTTTCTTTGTTATTACATGTAAATCAGTATGTATATGTGTTGACAGGTATAGAGTGGGAACATATTTAAGATGTATGACATTACAATATAAATATGATCAAAACTAGAACTTCACCAATCAATATGATCATTTAAGTATTGTACATGGGATAAATTTGATTCGTTAAAATAATAAGGAATTGATTCTAATCATATATGTGTGATTATCAATATAATTCTTGGTATCAGTGCTCAACTCTCAGTGATATACAAGAACAAGTGCTACTGTTCAGGAATGGAGGGGTCCACTAAGTCCTGATCTTGACAAGGTCTGTTCTTGCTACTTGCTATGTGTGCTTGCTTAGGCTTACTGGTCCTAGTTCACTGGACATTGCTCTGCATTTCTATCATTTTCCCCAGGCCAAATAGAGTACACTCTAGTGACCACAGCACAGCAGAGAGGAGCAACAAAATGCACATAGCTTCAGAGCCCAGAGAGTTGGCCCACCAGTACTCAGAGATGAAATGGTGTTTTACATAATGGAGATTTAGAAACTGGTACAGATTTTCTTTCCATGAAAACATGAAAGGTTTTCAGTGAGTTTCTGAAAGCAATTTGGGTGGAATTACCATGAGACTTTATCCATAAGAGAACTGGAAGCTTGAAGCCATGTAAATGTTGATTTTCTAAAAGATGATGTAAACATGTATGTTGCCAGATGTTTCTGTCCCACCAGGTACCACAACTGTTTAGTCCCAAATAAACACACATAGGTCTACATTAATCATAAACTGGTTTGCCTAAGCTCAAGCTTCTTACTAATTAATTCTTACATTTTACATTAACTCATTATTCTTGTCTGTGGTAGCCACGTGGTTTGGTACCTTTTTCAATGAGGCAGTCACATTTTGCTTGCTCTGTGTCCAGCTTCTTCTGTGTCTGGGTGATGACTGCAGATTGAAATGTCCCCCTTCCCAGAATTCTCCTTGCTCTGCCTCTACTTCCTGCCTGGTTGCCCTCACCCCACCTATACTTCCTGCCTGGCTACTGATCAATCAGCATTTTATTATAAATAATACAAGTGACAGGATAAAAGACCATTGTCCCACAGCACATGTAAAAGCAGCTAGTTTCTATTCTTTTCTTTCTTCCCAGGAACAAAACTCCAGGCAAATGGATTAGCTGAAGGATCATGTCGGCTGCCGTCTAGTGAGGTATGATTCATGAAAGTCTGTGGCACCTCTTAGAGGAATGTTAGGAGGCATCCTTACTAGGAAGCGTGCAGGAACCCTCTATGCCTTGAAATTCAGATCTAACATCTGAAGTACCAGCAAGTGTGGTGGATCCATTGTGGAGGAATAAACAGTGAGATAATCTGTCTGATTCCTTGATGATCATAGTGCACCCACATTAGTTTCCCATGATGTAACACAGAGCTTTATAAATATGAAAGGATGCTTGCATGGATGCTTGGCCAACTATTTAAAGGTCTCTTTCTCTTTGTAACAGGACTTCAGTACATGGTACATGGTGCAGGTAGTGTTTCAACTTTCAGCTCTACCAACTCCTCCTCAAGAATGCTGGGATTACAAATTAACGTCACTAAAATGAGGAATTCCGGGATTACAAGTGCACATCATTAGGATGAGGAATGCTGGAATTACAGTGCACATCACTAGGATGAGGAATTCTAGGATTACAAATTCATGTCACTAGAATGAGGAATGCTGGGATTACAAGTGCACATCACTAGGATGATATTTAAGGTTCTTTCCCCTTTATAATTGTTTGAAGTTTCTAACTGAAACAAACAGAGAAGTCATCATCCTTTGCCTCCATATGTCTTGGCATTTGTATCATGGATTTCTTCCTGATATGGCAGATGGAATACAACTGTCAAAACATAAGGCAATTTTTAACATGTGTCTATAGAAAAAAATCTGAAATTCAGAATGGTCCTATCTGCCATGACATAGTTTGTTCTATACCTCTTTACTACCCTTCTTTCCCATTTCTCTTCTACCATCTCCACCACTTCCTTCTTTTTTGTGTTCCAGCCTTGCTGAGCTCTTACTCTTTCTTAAATATGCCAGATTCTTACTCTACAGGGCACCCCCTACATGTGTTTCCTGGTATTTGGGCACTCTTCCTCTGGATATCCCTTGACTTTTCATTTTTCTCTTCTGGTCTTTATCTGCCCCCTTCCTGCTTTATGCACTCTGAGTATCAGATTCATCCCACCTTTCCCCTTCTTCCTTTAGTATTTCTCTCTCAAACTGACTCTGCTTTTATTTTACTTTTTTATAGCATCAATCTTAAATATTTAGTTGGTTATGTGGTTTATGAGCTTACTTTTTTCATTATATGATTCATCAATGGCCACTAATCTCAGATTAAAGAATAAGAATGTATCCCAAACTGCTGGAGAGGTTTTCACATACAACCATTTTTTTATCTATCTAAAAAGATTCCATGATATTATCCTAAATGCTCATCAAATCCTTATTATAGGGACGTCCTTGACTTTGTCCCAATTATTACTTTTAAAGCACAAGAAAGCATTTAAAAAGTGCATATTGCCTCAGAAAAACATATACACAAATATAATATAATAAAACCTTTAATACATACATTATAAAAAATTAGAAGTTATAGGAATGTTCCTCTAGGATAAAGAAACTTTGCATTTTCTTTATTGCTCCTCCCAAGGAGAAGTAAAACTCAAGAAATAATGCGTACAACAAATGGAAAGGGGCTGCAGTATGCAGTAGAAGGCAGTAGACTTGAGGGACCTCAGAATTGTACCATGGCATAATGGTTCATTATCTGTAGTTCCATTTTCTTTCTCATTTTACTCTTGGAGCTAAAGGGCCATCATCCACCAAGTGTCAGAGGGTATCCATAAAGGAAAGTAACAAGAGGAAAACAGTATCTGCTCTCTTTATCAAAAGCACATCAGGGGTGACAAGTACTCAAGAAAGAAAACTTTCAGATCATTACTTCTCTGCTTAGATGACACAGAACAAAATTATAGTCCACTTTCCCTCAACCCAGAAAAAGCTAAGAGGTAAATCTAGCCTAGACACTCAAGCAAAGCAAGTAGCGATAAAATGCCCAGCACCTTCACCAGGATAAAGCAAGCAAAGACCTAGAAAACATCAGGATTTTCATGCCCCATGGCTTGTTGTGATGAGATTACCATGATGTCAGTAGAGACCACATGTAGGTCCTAAAGATATGCCCCTCTGGCAGTAACCAGGTGTTGTGGTTTAAATGTAAAATATCCCCAATAGGCTTATCTGTTTGAGCACTTGGTCTCCAGGTGCTGGCATGCTGTAGAACCTTTTGAAGGCGGATGGCTGGAGAAAATAAACTACTGTGGCATAGGATGATATTTAGGGTGCTTTCCCCTCTATAACTGCTTGAGCTTTATGTTTTAGCCCCACTTCCTTTGTGGTCTCTGCTTCCTGAGTACAGATACAATGTGACCAGCTAATCTTTTGGTACCATGCCTTTCCTGGGGGCTGCCATGTCTTCTCCACCAACGGATTATTTTCCTTTAGAAGTTTTAATAAACTAAAATAAACCCTTTCTCTCTAAAGTTGCTTTGTCAGACCATTTTTTATCACATCAATAGAAAAGAAAACTAAATGATCCAGGTGAGCACCCTCACTGGGATGGTGTTAGAAGATGACTCCTGAAGAGAGAAATTTTCATCATCAGCCATGTTATGATGTCATGCCAACTGTGATGTCAATAAAGATCACAAGTGTGTGGGGATGAAATGAGGGTATTGGACTGCTTTTCCTAAAAGAAAGGACTTCTCCCTTGAATATCCATTAGGATGTTGGTTGTAAACCTGTTGACAGAGGTTTCTGCTCTGCCCAGTTCACAGCCATTCAGTCCCAAAGAAACACACAGAGGCCTACATTAATTATAAACTGGTTGGCCTATTAGCTCAGGCTTCTTATTAATTAATTCTTATATCTTATACTAACACATTATTCTTGTCTATGTTATCCACATGGCTTGGTACCTTTATCCATGAGGAATTCTCATCTTGCTTCCTCTGAATCTGTGTGACAATTACAGACTGAGTCTTTTCTCTTCCCAGAATTCTCCTGTTCTCCTAGGCCCACCTCTACTTCTGCCTGGTCGCCCCATCTATACATCCTGCCTGGCTCCTGGCCAATCAGCGTTTTATTAAACAAGTACAAGAAACACATCTTTACAGGGTAAAACCATTGTCCCACAGCATAAACCCACACTTATACTTCCATATAATGGTAAAATAGTCGAAACTTCCCCAACTTTTCATACCACAAAGGAGAAGGGAAAAGTTGGCCTAAAAGAAAAGTTTAAATAAAGTGCAGGGTCTCATAAGATAATACTTAAAAGTTGCTAAGCATGGTGGCACATAACTGTGATCACAACATTCAGAGTAGGGGCAGGCAGATCTCTGAGATTTCAAGGCCTGCTTGGTCTGCATAGTAAGACCTAGGCCTGTATACTTGAGAAAGTTTCTAAAACTCCGCATGGTTTGTTTCCTGATAAGTAAGCCTTAAGTCAAGCTACACAACTGTTTGATGCCATCAATGTGTGAATCCCACTCATTGCACCTCTATGTATATCTGCCATGCTTGGAATTGTCATGGTTCTTGGTATCACAGGTGAATAGAAACTGCTTAGTTTCAACTGAAAGCATATTTTAAAATAAAAATTAAAAAACAAAAAGACAGGTGAGAGACTCTGTGAGCTAAAATACAGAACGGTAGCAAAGACTCAGTCTTAACTAAGAAAAAAAGTAAGATTGGAAACAAAATAAAAAGTAAAAACCTAATGACACAGATCCATGGGATGAAAAGACAGTTTGTATTTATATCTTTACAATACCATAGATGGACATACAGGAATAAAAGTTCAGCATGAAACGATGAATAAAAATTCTCCCTAGTCTCTCAAAAAACATGAACTTGTAGATTTAGAAATCTGAGTAAATCCCAAATAAGATAGACTTAAGAAATTTACCATTGTAGCAACAACGATGCTGGAAATGATACAGAAAAGAAAATGTCTTGAAAGCAACAAGAAAAGGGGACACCTTAGCTAACACAGGGAAAATGATTCGGATAGCTATCAATTTCTCAGCTGACCCCCAAAGCATCAGAAGAAACCAGAGTTATTTTTCCTATCTCATTTTTAAAATTTAATTTATTTTCATTTTACATACCAATCCCAGTTCTTCCTCCCTCCCATTCTCCTGCCTCCCAACTCATCTTCCCATCCCCATCCCATCCACTCCTCAGAGAACGTAAGGCCTCCCTTAGGGAGTTAGCAAAGTCTGGCATACCAAATTGAGGCAGGGCCGAGCCTCTCCCCTCCCTACTCCTGGATCAAGGCTGAGCAAGGTATCCCAGTATCTCACCCTAAGGAATTGCTCTAAAAATCAGTTCATGTCCCCGAGGGAACTTTTTACTTTGAACATTGAAAAGGCAATGTTCACAAACCCCTCTGTCACATAAAACCATTCTTCAGAAATGAAGAAAAAAAAATTAAGACATTCTTAATGAAAGAAAATAAAATAGTTTGTCAATAGAATGACAAAAGGAAGCACTCTAAACCAAACAAATAATTGAGTAAAGGACATGACATATTATATATATATATATATATATATATATGCTAAGCAAAATACAGATAAACATAACTCACTTCCTTTATTTGAATGTCTGAATTATGTTTGATGTTTGAAGCAAAGTACCATAACATGGCAAGAATACCTATGCTCACAACTGTTACACATTTTATCATTATATAATCTAGGCAATGAAGTAAGGTAAAGGAGAGGAGATAAAGGAGGCATTCAAATAAACATAGAAACAAAATTTTTATTTGTATATGATGTGAAAATTCTAAGAGAATTTCCAAATCTAGAACTAATAAATTTGTAGCTTAGAACATGACCACATGAAGGTCATTTTTTGCTACTCACTGACAAAATCACATGGATATTGAACTTAAAAATACAGTGCTATTTACTACCAATCAAAATATTTTGATAGATTTCAATAAACTAATAATGAGGTTCATATATTGACAAATGCACAGTGCTCACGAGTGGACTTAAAGAAAATCTGGAGGTATTGATTTCACAGGATTACACTCAACATAGCGAGTTCAAATCCCTCCCAATTTTATATACAAACTTAATGCAGTTTCATCATAGTCTCAGTAAAAATTCTTTATAGGCATTCAAAAGATTAATATAGAAAATTTTAAGGAAAGGCAAAGGGACTACAATCTCCAAAGCAATTTCGGAAATATAAGAAGTAAGTTAAGAGAATTCACCTTAGCTTTTAAAAGACTAACTACAAAGATCACTAATCAAGATTATTTAGTAAAGGAGGACGAGGTGCAGCCTAGCAATCCTTGCAAGCAGAAAGACGTGGCTGAGTTTCATCATGTGACTTCTCATTCCCAGAACCCATGAACAAGCATACAAATAACCGAAAAGGTATGATGATATATGCTTATAATTTCAGTGACTGGGGGAATAGGGGTGGTGTTAAACCCATCCCTGAAGCCCACACGCCAATGTCAGTCTAATGTAGCATACTTAATGAGTTGCAGGCCAATGAGAGAGCCTGTCTCAAAATAAATAAATAAGAAAGAAAAAAGGGAGATCATCACTAAAAGGGTTGACACACCCACATACTTATGAACACACACACACACACACACACACACACACACACACACACACACACACACACACACACACACAAAGACTACACCGAGATTAGACACAATGGGACAGAGTAGAATGTGCAGAATTGGCCTGGAAACATGAGAAATCAAGCTTTGTAGGAAAACTGTAAAACAACACAGTTTTCTTTTTCCTTTTTTCATTTATTCTTCTCTCATACAATCTGTCCGCATTGCATCCTCCCATCTCTCCACTCCTCCCAGGTCCCCACCAAGGCCTTCCCTCTCCACCACATCTACTGCTCCTTCCTTTCCATTCAGGAAAGAGCAGGCTTCCCAGGGCTATCAGCTGAACGCTGCCGAATAGAGACTGGGCACAAATCTTTAAAATCAAGTTAGGATGTGGCAACCCAGTAGGAAGAAAAGAGACCGAAGAGCTGGTGAGAGAATAAGAGAAGCCCTACTCTCATTGTTAGGAGTTCCGCAAAAGTCCCAAGCTAAATAACCGCAGCAGGTGTGCAGAGGATCTAGTGCAGACCCATGCAGGCACCATGACTGCCACTTCAGTTCCTTTGAGCCCCTATTAGCCCTGCTTAGTTGAGTCTGTGAGCCAGTTTCTTACGGTGTTCTAGACTCTTCTGGCTCCCACAATAAATCCTCTTCCTCTTTCTCCGGGTACCTCAAACTCTGTCTATTGTTTGGCTGTGGGTTTCTGCATTTGCTCCCATCAACTGCCAGAGGAATCCTCTTCGATGACGATTAGGCTAGGCACCAATCCTAGGTCTTTGGGTCGTCTAGCTTTAGGTTTCTGGCAAACCAGGAAGTTTCAGTCATAGGCTCCATCTTGTGTGGTGTGCCTCAGTTCGACCTGTCATTGATTGGCCACTCCCACCAGCTCTGAGCCACAATTTCCCCCTGTTCAGGCAGAACAGGTAGTGTTTTTGTTGTTGTTGTTTTTTTCTGTTTGATTGCTTTTTGCTTTTATTTGCTTATTTGTTCATTTGTCCATTTATTTATTTGTTTGTTTATTTAGCTGAGTTGGTGTCTCAGACCCTATGAGAATAATAGAAGAGAAGTTACAAAGCAGAGAAAAGAATCACACATATAGCAGACAACTAATGTTTATAATTATTCTCCCTAACTTGGTGGTAGAAAAATAAAACAGCAAAAACAATTTACTTAGAACATGAATGAAGGATATAAGAGGATCTTCCCTTGGTACATGTTAAGATACATTTCTCTTAACTGAGTGTGTTGGCACATATGTGTTATTTCAGCCCAGGTTGCAGGGTGAGGTTAGGGGGATAGGTACAGACCAACCTGGATTACATCATGCAGCCTTTTTAATAGTGTGTGTGTGTGTTTATGAAACATCACTACATACCTATGAGATTAGATGAAATAAAAAACAAAATCACCAGCAACTGCTGACAAGGATATGTAATAGCCAGGGCATTCACTCCTTGTTGAAGGCACTGTGATATGACGCATGCCCTCTAGGAAGCAATCTGCTGGTTAGTTGTTTTACAAAAGAACAACAAACACACCATACCTACAAATAGCACACAATCCAACAATTTCACTCCCAAGCCTTTATTTGATTCCAGAAAAACGAAGAAACATCTTCCTAAGAATCCTATATATGAATGTTTACTGCAAGTTTGTTTCTAACAGCTGATAATTAGAAGCACTCCCATGTCCTTCAGCGAGTATATGCTTAAATAAACTGGCACGTCAGTAGCATAGAATACTATTCAGCAGTAGTCAATAATGAACTATTGATCTTTTCCCTGTCCTGAATGTCTTGAGTAAATTATGCTGAGGGAAATAATCATGCCACAAAGATTGCATAACATGTAATTCCATTTATATGATGTCTTTGCAATAAAAACAGAGTAAGTTCTTCCAGGGTTCAGGAGGAGTCGAAAAGGGGGCATGAACACTAAACTGCAACAGTAGAAGCCTGTGTTTTGGTGGAAATATTCTGTTCTGACTATGTTCATTAATGTCAATATTCTTTTGTGATATTACAGTTCTGCAAGACGCTCAAATTGGGAACTATATAAAGAGACCTCTTGGAAGACTTTACAATAATCTGGATATAAAAGGTTTCATCTGTTACAAAAGAGAAAAAGGTTTTGACTTTTTTAAGCCTTAAAAAATTACTATTAGAAGCCACTTAACAATACTTGTTTCAGTAAGATTAAATAGAAAATCATGAACCAGTTAGACCAGGGAAATATTTGTATAGAGATTGGAGTAGTCATAAAGATAATATCAGACAACCTCAGAAAAAGAATTTCACCATGCCAAAAATTCAAATATAACCAGTAAAACCTGTTACCCAAATGTATGTAAGCTAGACTAATTCCAAAAAGCAACAAACAACAACATCAACACAAAAACAAAAGGTGACTATTAGTTTAACCTCCTAAGGCATTTGGATAATTCTGAACTTCCTTCTAAAATTTGATTTCAAAGTAGAAAATCAGTGCTTATAGAAGTTTGTATGAAGATCTCCCTTTACCATAGCCTGGCATTTTTTACCTTTGGATGCTTTTCAATCAATATCCAGAGATAGGTCCAAGACTGATGCATTTTTTTAAATTAACTAATTAATATTTTAAAAACAATCTTTTCTCATTTAACATACCAATACCAATTTTCACTTTCTCCCCTCCTCACGATCTCTCTACCTTCTCGCCACCCAACTCTGGTCTCTCTTCAGAGCATATAAATCTTCTGCCTTTTACCAAGGCTGATGGTTTAAGAACCAGCCTCTGAAAGGATTTGAATACATGGAGCTGGGCCATTCTGACTATGCCAAGGGCAAAATTGAATACAACTCTCCATCCTGCCATGCCAGGGATGGTTTACCGTACAGTTATGAGCAAAATCGGCAAACCTGATGGCAGATTGCCTATCCGTGCTGCTGCGAACAGAAGGAAGAGACTTAGGTAGCTGAGAAAACCAGGGAAGGCTAGCAGACTTGACTCCAATCCTATGCTATGTGGGGTCTAGAAAAAAGCCCTGGGAATCCAGCTAAGATTTCCATAGGTCTTATTTTCATGTCCTGGCTTCTGCTCATGCCAGGAGCATGCCAGGGCAGAACATCCTTAACGAAATTATGTAAGGGCCCCATTGCCCAAGTTGGCTTGGCTCAGATTGATTCATTTCTTGTACTGAGCTACACAGTAGGCAAAGAGGGTCCAAACACCCCTGCTATCTACATTGTTGATTTTCTTTCAAATATCCTGCTCCCAGTATGTCTGGCTATTTACTCAAATTTGTACTTCAAATTTTTCAGCTCAGATAGATTTACAAACATTTTTATATTTGTCTTGAAAGAAAATTTTGTATATTCATAAGTCTTAGTGTACAATAGAGAGATATAAGTCTTCTTAGTTCATTTTATAAAATCAGGCTTTCCTGCTTTTATTCTTTTCATAATCTCCCAAGGACACGCCTATCTTTCCCAATCCAGCAACTCACTTATCAAACTCCTACATGCCCTTTCAAGAATCGCCTACTTGCTGCCTAACTCACATTCCCCACGAGGCCTTTTCAACCTCTAGGATAGGTTTTCTTTTCATTCCCTCTTCATGGCCTGTATTCTTTTGGTACACTGCTCCTTTCCAACTGGTAATTCAATTCTGTTATACCATTATGTCTTTGCTAACATAAAAAGTGCTTATCAATATTTATTAATTGTTTAATAAGTGAACATGTACATGCATGAAATTATTTCATCAGTGTTGATACTCATAGATCTTGGCTTTCACGGCTTCCAAATATAGTTAAGAATAGGACATTCAATCTGCAAATCAAAACGTTTAAATTTTGGAAAATAAAAATTAAGTAAACCAACCAAAATTCAAAGACAATATAATTTACAAAATTAAATACTTCCACAAAAGATTATTTTGTAGTTGTCTTTGGGTGCCAGGACCAGATACTGAAGTCAGGAGCAGCTTTCTGGTAACCAGGTTAACTGGCTAGAATTTGTTTTATATCTCTCTGGCAACCGGTGGAGTAACTATTCTCTGAGTCATATAAATTCTGGCAGGAAACAGTTAAACTAGGCATGTCCTTTCAGTGAGGCAAGGGGTCAGGGAAGAGACATTGGTATTTACATTCATTTCCGAACAACTTTTAAAATTGATAACTAAAATATATTTTAAGCCTAATCAAAATCCCCTCCCTATTTATTACCCCTATTGTTACACCTCGATAAGGAAGACACAGGGTGAGTTGGCATAAAGCAGTATCTAGGATTCTAGGATCTGGGATCTAGTGTAAACAAAACAATAGAAAGATGCCAGAGGCACAGCTCCGTTCCTAAATGGCCCATAGGACTCTCACAGCCATTGTCTGTGAAAAGTGATTCAAGCAGGTTGACTGAGGAAGGGCTCTAATTCTTGGGGCGATTCCCCAACCTCGCATCGTTTTGTTTCACAAGCGATACAATCAGAACACGAGACAGGGCTTGCTCTGTTTCCTAAGCTTGGGGGCAAATCTTTTTGCCCACAGAAAAGAATTCATCAGTTCACCACCCACTCACAGAAAGAACTGCCTTGAAGTCCCTGTGCCTTAAGTGGTTCCTAAATCTGTGAAGGGCATCCTCTGTCCTGTGTGTTCTGGTTTAGTGTTCTCTCTCTTGTGGTCCTCCACATACCCAGACTCTGTAGAGTTATTACAGTCTAACTTGACAGTGGTATCGCTTCTCACAATGGTATTTGCTCTTCCAAAATTATGTGGAACGCACTCCTCTTACAGCTGATGGAGCATCTTAAAGAAGAAGCCTTTATTTTTAGCCCCTGAAAGATTATTAATAAGGTATAATATAAGCATGCAGTCTGCGAAGAATCAGTAAACCTCTAGACGGTCCATTTCAGAGACTTGTATGGAATTTTGACTTGCAACCAAGCAGTTATCAAAACTGTTCCAAAAAGAAAAAATTTCAACCCACTTCTCAAGTGTATGGGTCATGAGAGAGTTTTATTCCTCTTACATTTAAGACACTTCTAGATAGACCCTGGAAGGGCGTGGATGATGAACGGGAGCACAAGACTCTCCACATGAAAGCTTTATCTGAAGTAACTGCTACTTTGCTAAATCAGTCTGTTTGTGTTGCAAAGTATTCCAATGTTTGTTTTTGAAGTTGTATTTGGATTATTTTCTCCTTCCCTTTCCTCCCTCAAACTTCTCCCACATATCCCCTTCATCTCTCAAAGTCATGGCTTCTTTTCCTTTAATTATTGATATATATATGCCTAAATGCATGAATACAACCCTCTAAGTTTGTGTAATGTTACTTGTATGCATGACTTCAGAGCTGACCAACTATGAGGTATTCTACTGGAATAGCAAAGAACCTTATTTTATGACATTAACTTCAGAAAACAATAAGATGGTGTTGACCGAATGAGCTATACTGTTCTCAAAATATCACTCCAAATTAAAAATGTATTTGCTTTTTAAAACAGAAATTTGAGACATGGTGTTCCTGATTTAGAAAAGTTTACATTAATTCCCAGGATGTTTTGCAGAGGTTTTGCCTACCATTCATTTCAGGACTGCTTTATTGTTTCAGTAGATGATAATTTATTTACTTTAGAAACGTGTTAATTGTTATCAGGTGTACCTTCAAATTTATTTTGAAAAGAGTGATATGGGACTCTAGAGCTGACTCTGAACAAACAGTTGTTTAAGTGCATACAAAATAATTATTGCGTGTCTGATAATCCTAGTTATAGTGATTAGACGAATAGTCAAGGTACTCAGTGCAGGCTCCAAGGAAGCAAATGTTCTAAATGTCTGTTGTACACCCCCAATTAAATTCATAACCTGAAATTTACACAGCTTGCCCCCACTGAATGCTGTTAGCAGCTGACACTCACCGACTTTGTTCTGTGCTATGTAACTATGCAGGGGAGGGAATAGTAAAGACTAGGTGGTTGTCTCACTGTGTATTTTGGTTGCTGTGGTGGACATGCACAGGAAGTCAATGAATTCAATCATATCACACGCTGTATTCGAGCTTAGTGAGCTCACTACAAGGAGGAGATCTGCAAGGATGGCAGCAGAACTAACTACCTTGGGGAGACAAAAGGCTGTGGTGTTTCTAATTTTGAACCTCCTTTTTTTGGTTTGGGGGTCCCATAATATAACCATAACCATGCAAATGAGGCCTGCCCTGATTGGTTGATATGTCCAAATGCTTCCATCGGTTCTGTGGTGGAGCGTTTTTAATTTTGATTGGGCACATCTGTACACATCCTAACACGACTAACGATCTTGACTGGAATAAAAAATGCTGCTATTTTCTATCATAATGTTAGAAATTCTGTCAGGACCAGATTTGCATGGCTGGAGGTTCCCTAACAGAAGTCTGTTGTGGCTCCCTCTATGCTTGTGCAGCTGGAGATAAATTCTAGGTTGTCTCATGGTATCAATACCGAAGCTAAGCATTCCACACAGGTATAGAATTGGGTGAGGAGCATAACTAAACGTGAAGTATGCTTTAGAAGTGACAAATGCAGCAAATATTGAGTGGGGGATTGATTGACTGGTTCCTAGTCAGGGTTTGTTACAATTAGCTGTCTGACCTTAGGTAAATCAGTTAATCTGGAAGGTTCCCTCCTAGTCTAAAATTCAGTTACTCCAATTACCAGTAGAGTTGCCTTGATTTGTATTATTAAACATGCACCAAGAGCACATAGAAAAGGCCCAGCAACCACCCTCATTAATTCACCATTAAACCTTTGATCATGGTAATTTAAGTACTTTGAAACCCTAGGAAGAAAAACAATGAATCAAGGATAGCTGTGGCTATTGTAAATAGTAATAGCAAATACGCTTCGTTTTTAATGAATCTCTTCCCGACGAGTTCCTGCTGCACGGTCTGCTCCTCTGTACACTGGGAGAGGTTTCTGTTAGGTTTTGGACTTTATCAGTCTCCCAGGTAGAGCATTCTCACCTTTGCTGAAGTAGGAGTCATTGCATTGATTGTCTTGAGTAAAAGGAAATGGCTCATGCATCTTTTCTACATTATAACAAATGTCCTTTTGCATTATAATTGAATGGTGATTGTTGTGTTCAATCAATGGGAAAGGTTAAAAGAGCTCCTCTGCCAGCATTTTTAATGGAGAAGTCGATTAAGATTCAGTTTAATCATTCTGGCTGCCTCAGAATTAAAGCAACAAAGACCATCAATGGCACTATAATTACTAGTCTTTCTGTAAGTTTACACTGCTATTTATGCAGCTATAAATTTTATTATAATGCACAATGCATCTGGGTTAACTTGCTGTATTTACAATGTAAAATATTTGCTTTAATCCTATGAAGAAAAGGAACTGTTCTGATCAAGTATATATAATTTAATCCATTTTTTCAAAGCCTGGGAGTTTAAGTGAATCAGTATGATACTATATGTTAAATAGTTTAAAGTCATGGCCTTAACCTTGGGACACTTGAGACATATTTCAGTTTATTGAACATGGAGACTAACATCTCTCCCAGGTGACTGTAAAGGGTCAAATGTATTATTCTAATCCCTGTTCCAAACAGAGAAAAGGTCATTATACAGTACCTACTGCCTGTTGTAAAGAATGAAAAATTCACACTGGGGGCGTGGGTGCAAATCTATTTTAGACTTGGCCTTTAAAATGTTTTTTAAATTGAATGATTAAGTGGTGATGAACCAGAAAAAATACCTTGAAATTGATCCCATTTATTAATTAGTTTGCACATGTAAAGGTCTTTCTATAAATAGTCAGAAGACTAGAGAAAATTGTTCTTCTTGAATGGAGGAATGACTTTCAAATTAACCTTTTTTTCACTATAGAAATGATGCTTATAAATGCACTTAGTACCATCCAATACTTTGTCAGCGAGGAAAGTTAGTCTTCGAAGTTTGTTCTTATTGGGCCAACAAGATGGCTCAGTGGGCAAATGGTCTTGCCACCAAGCCTGGGGACAGGAGTTCAAGTTCCACCCCTCACATTCTTACAGTACCAAAGAACCTACTTGTGGAAGAAGAGACTTGACTTCTGAAAGTTGTCCTTTGCCATCCACATGTGTGTGTATGTGTGTGCACATATACCCCCACACATGTACACCCCCATCCATGTACACCCTCACACATGTACACCCACATGTATAAATCTTTTTAAAGTTTGTATTTGGTCTCCATTAACAAGTCAACTATGGGACACAGCTCTAGCGAGAGCAATTAAGTAAAGACAGAATTTGTATTACTCTTGACAACACGTGCTTTGCTGTGGAGCTTGTAGAGGTGTTCTTAAATTTCTTTAGTGAGTCTGAGATATTGAAGGCCAAAATTAGAGAAAATGAAGAATAAACAAGACAATTTGTGATTTGAAAGAGAGCACGTTAGTTATCATTTCTTTTATAGGTGAATAAGGAAACTTGAAAAATAACATAAAGGGAGGTATACTGCTATGATTCTCAAAGGAAAAGTAAATTCTTCCAGTCACATGGATCTTCCAAAACATTCTATAAACAAGAGGGAAAAAGAATAACAAAAGAAATTCATAATACTGAAGAACGCCATTCTTGAAATCTTCATATTTATCATTTTACAGGTGAAGCATGTCAATTCTCTAAAGCCACAAGCCTGACTGGACGAAGGAAAGGCTGGGAACCCTGCTTCTGCCATTCTAGAGTCTCTGCCTTATCATGTTTGGAGACAAACTGCAAAGATGCCTCATTTTTTTTAAGTCTGGGTTTTGTATATTTTTTCATTTTATTGAAAATAGATTTTTTTTCTCACTTACTATATTGAATATGTTTTTTCTTTCCAGGACTCCTCCCAGTTCCTCCCCACCTCCCTTCTCATCCAGGTCCACCTCTTTCCTGTCTCTCGCTAGAAAACAAACAGGCTTCTAAGGGGTAAGGACAATAGATAATATAATACTAAAATACAACTAAAACTAACGCGTTGGAAGTGGAAAAGACAAATAAACCAAAGGAAAGGGTCTGAGAGCAGGCACAAGAAACAGAGACCTATTCTTTAACACTTTGGGGAATCCCATAAAATCACTAAACTGGAAGTCATGATATATACATCACAGAAGACCTGGAGCAGCCAAGTGCAGGCTCTATGTGTGCTGCCCCTGCGAATTCATATAAGCTCTGATCATGTTGGCTTAGGAGGGCCTTGTTTTCTTGGTGTCCTCCATCCAACGCTGGTTCTTACGTCTTTTTCTGAATCCTTTTCTTCAGGGTTCCCTTAATTCCTGAGAGGGGAGATTTGATAGGACATCCCATTTAGGGCTGTTCAAGTTCTCTCATTCTATACATGGTATCTAGCTGTGAGTTCTGCATTTATTTCCATCTTTTCCAGCTGAACAAGGCACTGATATATGAATATAGCAGAATGTCATTAGGAGTCATTTTATTATTACTGTTTTTTTAAGAGTAGTATTTGGTTTTATCCTAGTTCCACAAGCTATCTTTTCTCAGGTCCTTGGCTACCCAAGCAGTGTTGAGTATGAATTCCATCTTGTGGTGCGGGCCATCAGGAAATAAAATATTGACTAGCTATTTGCACAAGCTTTGTGCCTTCACTACAATGGCTGTATTTCCTATCTTACATATAGGAAAACATTATCAATCAAAGGGTATATGAATATATGCCCAATTTTGAACCTACATATATTTTGCTCTGGGCATATATAATCAGTTCTTGTAAAAGACAAATAGTGCTTGCCTTGATGTTTTTTTACAGAGAATGAAGAGCAGAGAATTAATGCTTCCTACAGGCCTTCTGTGTGTGCGTGTGCATGACAGAATTGTTAGACACATTGGACTATTTGATTTTAATATTCCTACCAAGTAGGCATAGTTGATTAAAATTTTAATGTAACAACAGGATAAGAATGGGCAAATTTAACATACAACGATGCAAACTTGTCCAGGTTTTCAATCCTACAGCTGGCAAGAACCAGGCTATCCTGATGCCCCTGCAGTCTCCAAGACAAGTAGGTGTGTCCTTGGAGCAGCTGTGGCAGGGTCTTCAAGTTTAGACAATAAAGTATTCATACTACACCTTTGATTGTCAGAGAAATCCATATCAATTGATTTTTCTTAAATTATGCATGCATTTTTATAAGTTTTTTCTCTCATTTGTGAACATACAATGCATTTCAATTTCACTAATAAAGTGCTGTGTTTTTTTCTGTTGGAATTATGAAAATTGAATTTCTTTGTAGAGTGTATTAGGAAAGATAGATCATTAGACTCATGGCAAAGCTTTTATAATAAATTCTTTCAATGAATATGAATATTTTCTATTATATCTGAATAGTTTATTTCTAACATCTAAATGATATTATAAGTAAGCACAGTTTCTGCTAAAATACACTTGGAATGTGTACATGCTTTCTTGTAAGAAATCTTAGTGAATTTGGTTATTTTTGATTAAAAACAAATTAATGAATGCCATAGTCATAAGAATCAGAAACATTGAAAAATGAGAGCATTTGCTCATTAAACTCAAAACAATGTGTCTTTAATCTTAAATATTTCAAATCCCTACACTATTCAAATTGTAAAACTTATTTTTTACGTTTGTGAATGTAGTGTTTTGCTTGACTAAAACTTAATGTCTTTATTTGTAACTAGATAAAAATGTGTGCCTTTTAAAGAGTTATAATGTCATAGATGCTCATTGAATCAAGACATCATAATGAATAGGGGAAAAAGGAAATCTAACAAAAAATCTTTTTTATGTATTATTTCATAAAGAACTATGTATATATGGAATAGGATACAAGCCAGCCATACTTTAGATTGTCAATTATTAATCAATTGTAATTTTCTTTCATTTGAATTAAACCATATTTTCAATTTAAGTGTTAGGCATATTTTCTTAAAAATATTGCAGGTACAATAGCTACAACGCTCTTTGGCATCATATATCACAATTTAAAGTATGCTAAATGCTATAACAAATAGGTTCTAGGGACTAGTTTTAACTAAGAAAATATTTGTCCCTCTTCATAAGAGTATTATTCCATAACAGTCTCATAAAATGTGTGACAACATCAACGTGAGCCAGAGGAACATTAGGCCCAGAATCAAGATCAACAGATATTTTAGACAAACAGTTGACAAGAGTTCAAATGTGGATAATAAAAGTCAGTGTTCCCTGCTATTATTTAGAATATGAACAAAGATGTTTGCAAAATATTTGGTACTTACTGATCTTTGACCACCATATTAATTTGTTAGATTTTTCTCTTTCATAACAAAGGAAAGTACATTGTTTGAGGGAGTGACAAAGCCACTATTTCTAGAATGTTAACCTTATTGCCATTTCAATTATTTTATTTAGAGACGTTCCTCAAACAACAGGGACAAATTGTGAGTCATTGAGATTTCATACTCAGAGCAACATGAGAGAAAACAATGGAATTTGGAAGGCAGAAAAGCATTTGAAGGGATGGAGGGTGGGAATGCAGAGAGAATAGGAAGTTGGTTTGCCATCAACTGAATACCAGTGAATTTCCTTGGAAATGTTCTAAGGACATACAACCATGGACAAAAATGAACAGTGTAGCATAACTTAATTGAAGAGTGGGGGCTTACTATATAGTTTCCCCTATTATTAATGATATTATGTGACATTTTAGCTATACTCAAATTATCTATTTTCATAAAATGTCAAATGTATCCATAAACTTTTGCGGCTAGCTATGAGTTCGGAAAGTAGTGGTCAATTTGATGAGAAACACTTATATGGGATGTGTTATATATTGGAGTTTACTCAATAGACTGCTTATATTTTCAAATTTAAAATTAAATAATCTTCCAAACCCCAATGAAAGTCATGATAACATGATTTCAAAGATGTATATTGATATCTACAACATGCTTGAAATAAACCAAAGTCATTCAGTAAGGCAAGCGTAGGAACATGTTAAGGATGCTAGAAATAGAAAGTGAATAATTTAATGTTTACAATGGAATTCTTTAATTTTTTTACTATGTATAATATTTTATTGGGATATAAGAAATGCAAGACTTCTATCTGCCTGACTCTGTTGTCTGCCCCACTGATTTTGAAACTATTAAACTTCCTTTAGTCATGGGGTAGGCCACAATCACTTTGATAAGTCATTCATGACTTTCAGTTGACGTTGCCTGAGTCTCTGGTCTCTAACAACTCACATTGTCTACCACAAACCATTTACTGTCCTTCTCAGGAAGGTGCCGTCTAGATGTAGTGGAAGAGAGTCTGGACCTTAGTGAATGAGACCCTGGGTTGGCTGAAGAAGCTGGAGAGGATAAATGCAGTGAATGAATGAAAGCAAGAAAGTCATCAACACACAGGGAAACTGAGCCTCTTTTTATGCTGAATTAGCAGGTCTCCTGAGATATTTGACCCAATTCAGGTGCTGATGGTGTTAATGTTATCCTGTTATGCACAGTCCTTTTAATTGTAAGTAATTTCAGAACATTTTTAATGGCTCTTCCTCCTTTGAAATATTGTTTTGGTTAACCAAATTCAAGGTGAGTTTCTTTGTCATGTAACAAAAAAGGTTCAGTTAACAAGAGCTGGCTTAACATATAAAAATAATAAATACACACATATATTTATGTATGTATGTAGTGGTAGGTAGCAATCTTAAATCAACTCAATGTCTCCCATCATTATATAACACTCTTCTCCTAAATATGGATTTATAGGACCTGTAACTTGCTTCATATCAGCTGAATATGACAAAGGTGATAACAGAATCGCTCACCTGATTATCTTGTGCAATAGGACTCTCTGTCTTCTCAAACAAGTTAGGAAGGTGTTGGCCTTGGAGAAGTCCATGGCCATAATGTTAGAAGTCTGGGGAGGGTTTGACCTGGCAGGGAACTGTGTAACTTCATTGATTTAGTGGGGATTTAGTCCTATAAGCAGGACAGTGAATTCTGCTTAATACTATGCAAACTTTGGAGCTGTTTGAACTCTGCACCCCGGAAAGGTTCACATGCATCCTGTAATAGAACCCGAGCCAAAGTCCTGCTTACATGTACCCAGGCTTCTGTTTACAATATCATCTTTATTATAATACAAAAACTTGAAAATGCAAAAACCTCATGAACAAAGCCAGTCACAGTATTTGGATATCTCAGTGAAATTCTATAGAGTTAGAACAACCACTCTGAAGCTACTCCTTGCCCACTGGGTTTTAAACTCAGTTGTCCCGCACCACACTAGTGAGAATATTTTGTACACTTTAATTTATATGTCTGTAGCTCTGATAAGGAAATGGTGTGATAAAAATGTATGTTTGTGAGCTGGTAAATTCATGGTAAATTTTTATCCATCAGCAGAAAATTCCCCTAGACTACAAGCACATGTAATAGGCCAAGCCTGATGCTACAATCTTTAACAGCACTATCTCATGTAGATTGTATTATAATTTTGAGTTTTCGGTTGCAACATAACAGCAATTTAACACATAATAAAACTGGTGAAGAAACAGAAGTTTGGAAAGGTTGCATTATAATGTCAACAGGGCTCTATGGTGACATTACAAATTCAAGCTAATCTGGGTGATGGTGGTCTATGCCTTTAATCCCAGCACTCTGGAGGCTGAGGCAGACAGATATCTGGGTATGAGGCCAACCTGGTCTACAGAGCCACTTACAGGACAGTCAGAGCTACATAAAAATATCCCTAACTTAGAGAAAATGGAAAAAAGAAAAAGAAACAGAAACAAACTCAAACTAAGCTGGCCCTTGAAACTAACGGCTCTTCAGCCTTTCCCCAAGCCACTGTGTATGAGCATGTTAACACTATGGTTGAAAGGCTAGTGCTTTTATTTCCTAGTCCTTTTCCATTCTCCCTCTGTCTTTATCTTCTACCAAGTCACTTCACCACACTGTCTCAAATTCTTTGGTAGCAACGAAGTGTCTTTGGAGGCAAAGTCACACCAACTGGTTGTGGGGTCATGGCTTTCTATAATTCGGTGGCTCAGCTGCAGCCAAGTGGAGGCTAGCTAGATTTGGCATCTTCTGTGGGAGGAGGTGGGGGTACCAGAGGAAATTGCCTCATACTGTCTCTTCTTCCTCTTCAGTGGATGAGCTAAGCGGCGACTGTTCTATTCAATGTGAGGAAAAGATTGAGTAATATGTCTAAATACTGACGGTCTTGTGAGTAGGAAGGAGACGAGCTCGCCAGAATGGAAATCATATGGGCCGGGAATTCCCCTTCTGTTGACCACAGAAGGTATAGCCCTAATCTATCAAGAACAGAATGCACACCATACTCTGTTCATTAGCATTTAAAGAGGATGTTTGGCACCAGGCAACAAATACAATACTTGCACGATCTTGGCAGCAGCGTACTTTGTCAGCTAATGACAATCCACAGCTTTTAGGAAAAAAAAAAAAAAAACTAAAGATCAGTGTTACATTGAAATGGTTTCATTTTCACGAACTACGGTGAAGCGAAAGAACAGGAGAAGTGTTCTCCCACTCCTGCCATGACAATCAAGCGGTAAAAAGAAAAATGATTAGTCTCTAAACAGCAGGGGGGAAATCTGCTTCATGAACTCTAAAACCTGTCAAATCACAGTGACTTAGGGGAGCAAAAGTGAAGAAATAGATAGATCCAAAGTGACCAAACAGGCTACGCTCTTTGTACCTGTGCTAGGAGTCAGGTGCTATGTGGTTGATGACACACAGCCCAGACAACAGAGAAGGAACAGGTATCACACTGATTAGATTCCAACAAGAAACTGAATTGTATTTTGGCCTCTGTGTGGTCAATGTTTGCCCATATAAGAGCCCAACAATACTCTTCATAATATAAATTAATACACTAACATATTTATACTTTAGTTCATTTGATAATGGCACCTTAATATGAATATGCTTTGAAAATATTAGTTTGTGAGACTTGGTGACAAAATACAATGCAAATGAAATTTAAAATAATGCCCCAATTTTTCTTATCATACATGTATTTGCAATTCTGACACTACATATAAATGGATTCTATATTAAAATATAATCAAATTAATGTGAATGAATCAATATTATCTTGCATACTTATTTAAATACACAACACTCAGTATGGCTGAGATAAAGTTAAATTTCCTACATTACTAAGAATACAACTTAACACAGTTGTTTGGAAAGTATTCCAGTTATAACTAATACTAAAGTGATACAGTTACATGTGCCATTTTGTATGAAATTTTTATCCTCCTCAGCAGGGTTTTTTCCCTTTGGTTTACAACTTACTATATTATGGTACTTACTATAGTCTACAGCAGTGTTTCTCAGCCTTTCTAATGCTGTGACTCTTTAATACAATTCCTCATGTTGTGGTGACCTCCAGAAGTAAAATTATTTTTGTTGCTAACTCATATCTGAAAATTTGCTGCTGTTATGAATCATAATGTGAATACTTTTGAAGACAGAGGTTTGCCAAAAGGGTTGTACCCCACCGGCCTATTATAATTATTTCTCTGTAGTTCTGTGGACAATAGTTGGGGTTTAAACCCAACAATTATTTTTTTAATACTTTTTAACCTTTTATTGTTTTAATTATGTGCATGAGTGTACATGCTGGGGGACTTATGTACACTGGTGAGAGCAGGTGCCCATAAAGTCCATAGGATGCCCATGGTCAGACCCCTGGTGCTGGAAATTTAGGTAGTAATGAGCAACCTGATGTGGTGCTGATGAGCTGAACCTGGGTCCTCTGAAAGAGCAATATCAGCTCTTAATGCTAAGCCATCTCTCTAGTCCCTAATGCAGGAAGTCTTCCTAATTATACAATTAGGAAAATACAGAAAGATTCATGTTTAGCTACAAAATTATATCCCATCAAGTAATTTAACAGTGGCAATTTGAGTATTGTATAAAATGATTAATAATGAATTATTTATATTATTTTTATTACATCCACCTTGTATCATTGGTGTTTTGAATTTCCCGTTTGTTGACATACATTCATTTTGTCTTCCATAGTTTTTGTGCTAATTGTGATTTATATCAACTAGTATATAGAGAAAAAATGGTTAAAAGAAAAGCATTAGATTTCTCTTGGAATTGTTTGGAGTGTTATTTGTGAGACCAGTGTTGGGCTCTATGCTCTCTTCCTTCGACCACCCAACCACCAGAGATGCTCAGAATGGCTTTGAATTAACTACCCATGTGGAAAAGCATTTCACGTGCCAGCGTTTATTTTATTTCCTTCCTATCTTACTGTCCTGGCTATTTCTTTTCAGTGTGACTGAGCTAGAGTTAGCTGGAAAAGGGAGCTTCAATTGAGAAATGTCTTCATAAGGCAGGCTTGAGGTCGGTCTATAGGGCATTTTTTTTTTTTTTTTGATTTTTCGAGACAGGGTTTCTCTGTGGTTTTGGAGCCTGTCCTGGAACTAGCTTTTGTAGACCAGGCTGGTCTCGAACTCACAGAGATCCGCCTGCCTCTGCCTCCCGAGTGCTAGGATTAAAGGCGTGCGCCACCACTGCCAGGCTTAGGGCATTTTCTTAATTAGTGATTGGTTGGGGAGGGCTCAGTTCATTGTGAATGAAGCCACCCCAGGCTGGTAGTCCTGGGTGATATAAAATCATAGGTGGAGGAAGCCACAAGGAACAAGTCAGTAAACACCTCCATGGCCCATGCATCAGTTCCTGCCTCCAAGTTCTTGTCCTGTTTGAGTTCCTACCTTGACTTCTTTGATGATGAACTTCGATGAGGAAGTGTAAACCAAATAAAGCCTTTCTTTCTCAAGTTGCTTTTGGTTCTGGTGATTCAGCATAGCAATAGTAACTCTAACAAAGATAAGACACTCTTGCAGGTCCATAAGGGAGCATCTGCCGTTGGCCTTTTCCCACGTGTGATTGAACATTATTCAGTAGGTTTGTTATGGACTAATATCCAAACAGACATGATTCTTTGTTCTGGAGCCTTTGTAACTCCATCAATGACTAACAAAAGTGCTGGGAAAGTCTTATTTCATTAATACATGATAAACAAGTGCTCCTTTGAAGCCCCCAGACATTTGCTAGCTCCAGCGCAATGTCTGATGGGACTCCTGATGACGGTTTGAAATGAAATATGAGAATAGAAAATCCACGAATGAAAAAGTCACACAGAACTCTGGGAAGAAAGGCCGGGCGGTGTGTGGCACGCCTTTAATCCCAGGACTCGGGAGGCAGAGGCAGGCGGATCTCTGAGTTCGAGGCCAGCCTGGTCTACAGAGCTAGTTCAGGACAGGCTCTGAAACTACAGTGGAAACCCTGTCTCGAACCCCCCCCCCCCCCAAAAAAAAAGAACTCTGGGAAGACAATCAGCAGAAGTCAACTGGTGCTGCGGAAACAAATGCTCAGGAGGAAGTGAGACCATGTTAGAATTGCTTGCTTGCAAGTACACTTCTCATAAGCCTTGTATTGCCTCTTTTATTTGTTGGTTCTTAGTTGAATCCAAGTAGTGTTTGCTTCTCAGGAACAGTCTGGGAAGACACATACTGAAATCAAGCCTGGAAGCCAAGAGTAAGAAAATGTTCTTTCTCATGAAAAAGCATACTGAGAAGAATAAACAACCAAGTACAGCAAGGCTGAGAATAACAAGTAATAACTGGAGGATGAGGACTTATGAGAAGATTTCAACAGGGCTAGGCTCCAGGCATAGGAAGGGACAACATGGAACCTCACCTGCCTTCTTCTGGTCATACAGAGACTGCTGATTTGGCAGCCAAGAAACTGCAATAATCAAAGCAAAGAAGGAAACAGTGAACTTTTACATTTAACTCAAACTCTCAGGTGGGCCTGGGTATCTTATGATGTCTGTTGCAACTGAGAAACTATGAGGAACTAAACTCTGTCAGGGATGACTAGACAAGCAAGGATGAATGAGAATAGTCAGAACGGGGAAACAGAAATGTAGAAAAATAATCACACTACAATGTAATGGAGCTATTGGGCAGAAACTGAGCGAATTGCAAACCAAAGAATAAAGAATCCTGCTGAGAAGGGAGAAGTGATATCACACAAGATATAACTGTCTCAAAAATAACTTTAAATTCCCTAAGAAAGGAAGGCAGTGGAGGGCTTGCTGGTCAGAAGGAAGATCATGAACAAAGGCACAGAAGACAGAAAACATGATGCTATTTATTCAAAGCACTGAGCAATTGGGTTGCATGCTGAGCACAGTCCAGGACATGCCTACGTAGGAGTGCATTCTGGGTCACAAATGTACCCATGGTAACTTGAACTGGAGTTGCACAACTCAAGAAACCTACAGAGTAGCCCAAGTGCCTCAGAGGTAGGATGACGTTAAAGACATGCTGGTATGTCAACAGCTAATGTCTTTAAAAGGAAATAAAAAGACTAACAAACCTGGAAGAAGACTTCATTGCTGAGACCATTCATAGGTTCTTGAAGCATGATAATTAAAAAATCAGGGTCAGAAATTGGGCTTCAATCTGAAGATCCAAAATGCAAAACAGCCAGCCACTGGCTCTTACCTCGATCTCAGTGTGAAATGGCAATCCTGTATAAAATCCTGTATAAAAAATGTATAAATCTCAGAAGGAGACTGCATCTGTCTTGCCCTGTCTTATATTCCTCTCTAGGGCTGGGATCAAAGGCATACACTACTGGGATTAAAGGCATGCATCACCCAGTTTCTATGCCAATTAGGGTGGCTACTGGGATTAAAGGCATGTGTTACCATAACCTGGTCTGTAAGGCTGACCAGTGGGATTATTTTACTCTCAGATCTTCAGGCAGTCTTTCTGTATTAAAATACAATTGAAATCCCAGTACATTTCCCCTTTTTGTCTAAAATAAAAACAAAGGCTTTAACCAATATAAGAAAACTATATACAGTAAGTACAATGACTATATACAATATATATAAAGGCAATAAATACATAAACAATGTCTAGTCCATTTGCATTTGACAAATTCAGAGAAAATATTTCATATCTACCCTATCTTGGTTAGGTCAAAGTCTTATACCTAATTTATTTTTTATCATAACTTGCTTTCTGTGTCTGGTAAACTATAAATAAAGCTATCTAATTTTCAACTCCCTCGGAGACACAAAAAGGAAATAATATTAACTGAATAAGCAGGAAGTGCAAGCAAGTGACTTCCAAAAAATATGAGTAATGACAGAAACAACTGGCATCCTGGACAGTGCAGTCACCCAAGGTTCCTCTGCAATGTTGGGGCATCCATGTTTGGCCTACAGGCCTAGCATATTTGACAGAGTTTTTGGTGAAGCAGGATATTTTGTGTCCTGCTTGTCTAATTAGGGCAGCATAATGTCAGCAGTCGAGACAGGGGCATTTTCTTGTGTCAGGTATTTGCTATGGATTAGAGTAGTAAGAAAAACAGTTTAGTCCTGCTTTCCAGGTAATACAGAATGAACATAAATGTATAAGTCAAAGTGCTTTTTAAAAGTAAGTCATTAATGTTGTTGAGAAATGCTAATTAATATACTTTTGATAGATAATCAGAAAAGATGTCTGTGATGTAGTGACACGTGAATAGGAAAGAGAATGTGTAACTACCTTTCATGTGAACCTTTGAAGCAGAGTAAACATTTTATACAGACAAAGAAACGAATTTATTTTAACTTGTTTTATTTGTTAACATTATGAGTTAAACAATCAAGTCTTTTCATAAGAAATTAATAGGCTGCTTCCATCTCTCCCTCTCCCCCTCCATTATTTCTTCCTCCCCATCGTTATCCTCACTCCTTTTCCTTTCGTTTGGAGCTGGGGATGAAACCCAGAGCCTCCCACGTGGGAGGCAGGCACTGTGTCACCAAGAGATGCCCTCAACACTTCTTGCACTGTTCCGTGTTCAGACATGGTTTCACCACTTTCCCCAGACTGGCTTCAGACTTCGGAGCCTTCTACTTTGTTCTCAGAGCAGTGGGGTTGGAGGCGTGCACTGCCACTGCTTTCTTCTTCCTTGAAAATTGGGTCACTCTACAATTTTCATTGAATGATAGCTTTATGGATGTATAAAACTACAGATAGTTTTACAAAAATGCTTTATGCATCTTATTGCGACTGTACATAGCCTTTTGTATCTATAGATTCACTTAGCCCTTCGGTGCAGGAAATGATTTTCTACTCAAACCCCATTTCCTCATGTTTCATCAAACTATTACTTTAATTTTGCCATTTTTTTCCTCATAATTTGCAATTCAGTGCCCTTTAACTCTACATTATAGTATAATTTCTGAGGTCGGATTTTAAGATTAGTAACTTTAGCAGGAGCCACACCCATTTCATTATTCCTTCATCTTCTCGGGGGTTTATTTTTGTATTTTTAAGCTTGCCAAGTCTCCCTTATTTTTTTTCTTACCTCTTTGTCTCTTTATGTGACAGCATGGATTTAATCAATACATATTTTAATTCCATTATCCTTTAATTATCAATGAGACTTAATAATAGGCATTTCAAGTTCTCTTCTACCTTCTCCATTGCAATGTCAGACTGAGATATTTGCTTTATCTGCAGAGCTCAATCCCTGTGGTAGTTCTGGGCACCTGTTAAGTCTACAGTGCCTATTCACTGAATAACTACAGTGATGATCATGGGTAAGCAATTTCCAGGACAGAAGTTATACAATCCACTTGTAAGTGTCTAAGGGTTTCTATTGCTGTGAAGAGACACTATGAGCACGGCAACTATTATAAAGGAAAAAATTTAATGTGGCAGCTTGCTTACGGTTCAGAGATTCAGTCTATTGCCATCATGGTGGTGTGTGGGCAGACACAGTGCTGAAGAGGTAGTTGAGAGTTCCACATATTTCAGGCAACAGGAAGTGTATCGTCTTATGGGGCATGACATGAGTACACATGAGACCTCAAAGCCTGCCTCTACAGTCACACATTTCCTCTCCCAAGGCCACACATTCTAATTGTGCCTCTTCCTTTGGGGGCCATTTTCTCTCAAATCACTCCAGTAACTCTTCCTAGACTTAAGATTATACTACTTGAAGGAAGTGCTTGTCTGACTCCATTCATCAAATATAAACACGCGTTTATTACACATACAGAACATTTCACTTGATATACAGTAAGTAGCCAAATAGTTCTAGCTTTCGTGATGTTTAACACTGTCTTTAGAAATGGTGCATCTCTCAATACATATTATGGACAGAGAGAATATATTGAATCCCATACTTATTTTATTGTGCAATAAATGCTTCACAAAGAAACATGTACCATGTGCTCACAAACTGGCTGCTAACCATTCCTCCATACTTAATTTTCCTCTCTTCTCTACAAGAATCCACTAGGTCCTTGCTCGTGGGACACCTTGTAAGGAGGCCACAGATCATGCAGAAGTATTGCCTCTGGATAGTCCACAAACTATCAACCTTGGGTGGCTAGGGAATGATGTTTTCTTTGAGAAGTTGTCAAAAACAATGTCTTCTCTAACTTCTACCACAATCTGTCTCTTGGCCCAGAAAGAGGTTTGTTGGTGTCCCACATTTCACAAATTTCTTCCTTTTCTTTTCCTGCCCCCGCTTCCCTCTAGAATAGACTTTGACCTATATTGGAATCAACTCATTTCTCCTCAAGTTAGTTTCAGTCTGTCTTTTTAATCACAGCAGCATAAAGCAAACTAAGAAAATGACTTTTAAAACTGTATATTTTTGAAGATTAAAATGTACAAACCACCAAGCACCTTTTTGGAAAATTGTGGTGAGCCTAATCCATTAGACAGTAAATCCATATCCAAGAAAGTCATGGAGGCTTTAATTCTCAGAAACAATTTAAGGCACTTTGTTAGCTGTTTTCTTACTTTGTAGTAGACATGAAGCAGCAAATGGCATTCTGGACAAAATTATTTATTGCTCCAAAGTTGATGTTAGCTGAGAATAATTTCTGCCTTTGTGCTTCTAATCTGAAATTGACTACAATTACTTCAGGAAATTCCTTTAAAAAATTTCATTGTTTACTTTGTCTTGTGACTATTTTACCTGGTACTACAGTTTAGATTTGGATGTTTCTCAAAGGTCCATGTGTGAGAGCTATGGAAGGATGGTAGAACCTTTAAGAGGAGGGACCTCGTACACGGTCTGCAGGTCACTAGCGGTGTGAATCTGAACACAGTGGGACGCCAGTATTCCCTCCTCTACATCTTTACCATATGGGTCATTGTGCAAGTAGTTTTTTGCTACTATACACTCCTGCCATAGAGTACTTGCCTATAAACATAGGCCTAAAAGCATCATGGATATCACAGGTATCAGAGAACCAGAATTTCTATAACTGCAATCCAAAATATACCATCTCTCATTGTAAGTTGAATAGCTTGATATTTTATAGTGACAGGATGCTGTCTACCATGCCAAGTATCACTAGGGCAACTTCATTACTGATTCCTTTGGTCATAAAGTCCCAAATACAGGTTTTCAAAGATCTGATAAATATCATCAAATTAATTTTCTGTTCTTCTCTCTCCAGTACCAATCATTTTCACAAAAGTAAATTCATTTATCCATAATACCATTCTTTAAAAAAAATAAACTCAGTTGTATCTATTACATAAAGCTGAACTACTCATTGTGGGTAGCAGTCCCCA
The DNA here is from genome assembly GCF_903992535.2 of Arvicola amphibius. Lineage (NCBI taxonomy): Eukaryota > Metazoa > Chordata > Mammalia > Rodentia > Cricetidae > Arvicola > Arvicola amphibius. The sequence continues at coordinate 21,388,990 of NC_052059.1, forward strand.
TGGGTTTCAGTGAGGATTTCAATCACCTACAGCAGAAAACCCAAATGCAATAACTTTAAGCATACAGATGATTTTTCTATGTAAAATCTAGAAGCCTAGATATCAGGGTCCAGATCACAGAAACTCATTGCTCTTCTGTGATACAACTGTTTTCAACCTGTCTGGAGGCTTTTGTCCATGTACATCTTATGGTCAGGGTTAAAAATGAACATGCAGTAACTGTTGTGAAAGCATACAGAAAATGCCTATGAAGTTTAAAATGTCTTTTCCATGACAGGTGCTCTCTTTATAGTCTAGAAGGGAATTCTAGCTTGATGCTCACATCTACTTCCTGATTTATTTATAGTTGAAACCTTTGGATACTCCTATGAAAAGATGGTTAAAAAAACTGAGCACTGACCTCCTGAGACTGCAAAAATAGATGCTGGCAGGGGAGAAAATGGGTAGGGATAACTGTTGAGAGATGAGAGCACCTACTGCAACTTCAGTACTATAAGCAATCATCTTTGAAGATACTAGATTTCAAAGAAAACATAGGCTGACACTAACTTAGTGAGGCTAAGTTTGTCATGTGTAATAAATTCATTTAGAATTTCTAGTTAAACAAAACAAATCATTTTCTTCGTATAGATGGACACCACTATGACTATTTTGGACATCAGCTCATTAAATATCATTTATTGCTCATCTGACATTCAAATGTATCTAGGTGTCATGTATTTTGCTAAATCTGGAGGTCCTATGTGAAGCCTTCGTCCGTTGGTTATTGGGGTACCTGATGCATTAGCTTCCCTTTGTAAGCCTAAATTAGAAAAATAACAGGGTAGCTTGGCTGTCATGTTCTTACTGCATTAATTATTTTGGTGTAACAATTACCAGGTTGCTGTCTTCTACTCTCTGAGGTTTCCTGACATGCTAGACTAGAACTCTGATCTTTGTTCATATTGAAATTCTGAAAGGCTCCTTCTTTACTTCTCACTCCAGTCAAGAAGGCACACAGCTGTCACCCTACAATGCAACACACACACACACACACACACACACACACACACACACACCATATTCCTTGTCCACCTCAGAAAGTTTGAGAATTGAGAGGAGATCGCAATAAAGCCTGAACCCGAATTAGCATACCTGAAAAAAAGATAAATGTGTCTATGTTCTCTGTGGTCATAATTTCCTCAAATGTTTATTTACATTTGAGAAAGAAAATTTCATTCAAGGTCTTTTTTTTTCCTTACCAGAAGGAAGGTTTAGTCCAAATATTAATTCTAATCCCCAACTGTGACAAAAACAGAACACTCCTCAGCTGCTTGAGACTGCAATTTTTCACGTGTTTCCACTTCCCCAGGGCTGCGTGACATTCTTCATCAGCAGCTCCTGCTCACGGGAAGTCTTCCACCACCCAGGCGGGCCTGAACTGCTCGGGCCAGAGATGATGGCTAAGCTGCTTCTCTCCATTTCCTTTCCCCTATTACATATGTAATCTGGCAGCATTGCTCCCCTGGGAGGAAATGTCCACCACTGTTTGACAGAAAATCAGTGAGGATTGAAGTCAAAGAGAAAGAGGACTGGCGTGTGCCTGGGGGAGGAGGTCATTCAAAAGCACCTGGGGAAGCAAGGACATGGGAGCCTGAAGCAGTTACTGGAGGTTATAGTAAGAAATACTCCCTAGTTCATTATAACCCAGGAAGGTAGGAGACTCTTTCCACTACACAACTTAAGAATACATAGATACCCACGCTCAGGTACCAGGTGTTAAGTAGTTTATCCCAGAAACGTGGACTGGGATTATAGCTCCCATTCAGGGCCCACACTGCAGAAACTTCACCTTACTTCTCCTAACCCAGATGCTACTGTCCCCCAGATAAGGGGATAACGTGAACCTGAAATGACAAAGGCCCATACTTTAAAACATGGTAACTTGAAAGCTGATGAGGCTTTTGAAAAATGGCTGTATTATGCACCCTCCTTTCTATTCAACAGAGTAACCCACTGATGGGTTAATAATTGACGGCACTATTAGATGTTGGTAGAAACTAGGAAAGGTGGTCCCTGGTTGGGGAACGTATGTCCTTGTGCTATGGAAGGGTATATTTTGTTCATGACCTGTTTCTACCCATCTGTTCATTGCTTTGCAGCTGGAATGGACAACTTTGCCCCACTACACAGTCCTCCCCCTGGTGTCCTGCTTGCCCACAGTCTAAAATCTATGGAGGTAGGTGAACAGTGATGGACTGAAACCGTGAGCCCAAATAAAATATCCACCACTGTTCAGCTGTTTCACTCGAGTGCTTTGTTACAGCAATCAACATCTGGCTGACATGGACGAGCTCATTTCCTGCTGTGGTTTCACCCCTATACTGGATGATGATGGCACCACACTGGGTTAAGTTTCCTGTATTCACCAGAGAATAGTGAACCAAGTGGCAGACCAAATGAGACCTTCCAGGAATTTGAGCAGTATTTTTGTCCTTTCTGTTACAAGCAACTGGAAGCAGGACAGAACCTGAAGATTTAGCAAGTAATCTCCTGGTCATGGGGAATCTATTGATAGGGCTGGAGGTCCAAGACCTAATTAAGACTGTGGTAGTTTGCATAAACATGTATCTAAATATAGTTTAACATCAAAAAATAAGAAGGCTTAAAGAATTCCTATTTATCTTATGTATATATTTGTTGTATCTTGCTCAGCCTGTTCCTCAAATCCTGAGTTTAGTTGATATTCTCTATTTACCTCCCAAATTGCTGGAATTATAGTCACCTAGTTTGGGATTTTATTTTTATATACTTAATGGACGCTGCTACTCAGACAGTTATGTGATTGTGAACAATGAAGACAGAGACTGTATCTCCAGGCTACAATTTAGTATTCAGATACCATAAAGATCTGAGGCATAGCTTTCTTGAATAAATGAATAGACTAATTTTTGGCTAATTCCTTCCTATCTTCCCAGGGAAGAGAATAAAACCATCTGATTTGGAGGGAAACGTTTACCTGAGGAGATTGGAAAGTGAATTTTCTAGTCACAGTCAAAGATTACAAAAGTAAAATGCATAAGTAAAAGTACACTTATAGAACTCGAGTGAAAAATTCCAGATGTCCCAGAAATAATTTCATACATCATAAATTTTGCCACCTGGAAGTTAGAAAATGAAATGTTTAATGATTGAGAAGCTTTTTAACACAGTCCTGTTATTTTAAATCTCTACAGTGTCTTTTCAAATATTTCTAATTTCTAAATTGCAAAACCAAATTTCATCACTTAATCTCCCACGATGTATTTTTCTAATCGAGTTATATAATTGTGATGGTCTTCACAAAACGACATCCTCTCTTTATTTGTGAGGCTATAAAGTAGCTAACACTATATTTGCATCTTTATCATTATGAGTATATTCGTGTTGAACGTGTTTTTTAAAAGGTCAAGCTGTTAAAAAAATACATGCTTATTTAAAATTCTGGCCAGGTGGTGGTTGTGCATACCTTTAATTCCAGTATATGGGAGACAGAGGCAGGTAAATTTTTGAGTTCAAGGCCAGCCTGGTCTACAGAGAGAATTCCAGGACAAATAGGGCTAAACAGAGAAACTCTGTCTCAAGAAACCAAAAAAAAGCCAAATGAAATTTTGATCTGTAGTGCCAGTAATTTAAAAAATGTCCTATTTTCCATATTCTCACCAAAACTGAGTATTACTAGTGCTTTTATTTTTTGCAATCTTATGTTAGTAATTAATATCAGCTTCTGGGTTAGAAATTAAACATATATGTTTTCCACGATGTTTGCCCTTATTTTAACTTTTTATCTTATGTGCGCTTATCTGTATGAGTGTTTGCCTACTTGTATATATGAGTGCCAAGTGTGTACCTGTGTCCATGGAGTCAGGAAGAGAGGACTGGGTCTCCTGGAACAATAGTTATAGATAGTTGTGCAGGAAAATGGGCCTAGGTCCTCTGCAAAAGCAGCAAATGCTCTTAATCACTCAGCTATCTCTATAGCCACTCTCCTTACTTTCCATTAAAAAGAACTCTATTGCTGATCATTTAAGTCTGCCTATAGAAGCAATTTGTTTATGATGACCTCCAACTGCTAAGAAAATTACTCTTGGATAACACTAAACTGAAACCCTTTGACACAAACTCTATAATCGTATATGCTGTGATACTAACCAGGCACCTTTTAAATATGGGAAAATATCAAGAAGTTGTAGGCAATCTAGTGGTGTTAAGTATCTTTTCTCATACTAATCACTATCAGTGCTGCCCACATCCATAAAAGGGGAGTGGAAATACAGACGAAATAGAAAAATATGAGAAGATTAAAGTGACAGGTTGTTGATTATACAAATAAGATAGCAAAAGAGCGAGACCAGCCTGGTCTACAAGAGCTAGTTCCAGGACAGGCTCCAAAGCCACGGAGAAACCCTGTCTCGAAAAACCAAAAAAAAAAAAAAAAAAAAAAAAAAAAAAAAAAAAAAAAAAAAAAACATAGCAAAAGAGCCATCCATTGCTGATACCCACTACAATGGATCCATACCTAAATAAACTATGATTAAATTTGATAATCTGATGCCTTCTGTGAAAACTAAATTCATTAAAATCTTTTAGTGAAAAACAAATTTTGAAGCATTCATCACTTTGTACTAAACATGCAAATGATTATCTATGGCAAATTACAGGATTGAATTTTCTGGAGACAATAGATATACCTCTGTGTAAAATTAAAGCCAAATATGATTCTAAATTTTAGTATCATTTTTACAAGAAAATTAGGCAAAGTTATATACATTTTTATTATTATTCTTTCAACAATAATTTTCTAAGCATGTGGTTCAACTGTTTGTGTCATATTGTATGTGGATTACAGGTCTTGAGACAATATTTGCTCCATTTTTTTCTTCTAAAATATTTCTGTGGATACTGCTTTGGGTTTGTGGTTAGTCTGCTAGATGACATTCACCTTTTTAAACTTTGATATCATGTCACTGACGTCATAATTTTCTGAATGGGCTCAATGCTCTGTATCTTCGAGTGTGTCTGACATTAGCCAGTCAGTCAGGAGCTACAATTTAAAGGAAATGCTCTAGTTTGGAAATAAAGAGTTGTCTCTTATTCAAAAGGATGGTCTCAGATAATGGGATTGATCAAGGTGCTTATGAATGAGTCTCACATCAGAATAAGGTACCAGCACCCAGACATGAGCTCGAAGATTGAATGTGAGTTGAACATTCAGCTCCCCCGGGTTTTCACTCTTCTAGGGAATCAGATAGCAGATAGGGAATTTGCAAAAACAAATTGTAGTTGAACAACGAAAGCTGTTTTGATAATAATAGTGGTAGCCAATCACTGACTCTACAAGGTATACATTGCTAGTGAGTCATTCTTAAAAAGAATAAACTTCAAAAAAATATTTTCCTACAGTCACAGAAGTTGAGGTGTGAGTGCTGTGGAATTCCATCTGGAAGGAACCTTCACCTGGCGATGGATGGAGATAGAGACAGAGCCCCACACTGGAGCACCGGACTGAGCTACGAAGGTCCAAATGAGGAGCAAAAGGAGGGGGAACATGAGCAAGGAAGTCAGGACCACGAGGGGTGCATTCACTGAGACGGTGGGACAGAACTAACGGGAGATCACCAAGTCCACTTGGAATGGGACTGATGGAACATGTGATCAAACCAGACTCTCTGAATGTGGCTGACGGTGGAGGCTGACTGAGAAGCCAAGGACAATGGCGATGAGCATGAACTCTACAGCATGGACGGGCTCACTGTGAGCCTTGTCAGTTTGGTTGCTCACCTTCCTGGACCTGGAGGGAGTTGGGAGGACTTTGGACAACATAGAGTAAGGAACCCTGATGGCTCTTTGGCTTGGAGAGGGAGGGAGTGGGGGTGTGGGTGGAGGGGAGGGGAGGGAAGTGGGAGGAGGAGAGGAGAAGATGGAAATTTTTAATAAAAAAAAAAACGAGGAAAAAAAAGAAGTTGAGGTGTTAGCGTAACGATTCAAATCTTGAGATCTTGGCTGTCTGGGGGCCTTTTATGAATTCTAGTTCACAGGAGAATCTGGTAAAAGAAAAAAGAAAAAAGAAAGTATAAATGTTAATCTCATTTGTCTTTCTTTTTCCTTCCTTCCTTTTTTCCTTCCTTCCTTCCTTTTTTCCTTCCTTCCTTCCTTCCTTCCTTCCTTCCTTCCTTCCTTCTTTCCTTCCTACCTTCCTCTTTTCCTTCCTTCCTTCCTTTTTTCCTTACTTCCTTCCTTTCTTCCATCTTTCTTTATTTTTTTCTGTTTACTTTTTGCTTATTTGAGACAGGATTTGTTTGTACAGCCTTGGCTGTCCAGGCACTCGCTCTGTAGAGAAGGCTGGCCTAGCAATCACAGAGATCCACCTGCCTCTGCCTCTTGAGTGCTAGGTTTAAAGGCAGGTGCTACCACCACCTGACTTCTTTTCTGTTTCTTACTTGAAATAAGCATCTTGCAAATTTTAGAAGGACCCACTAACACGATGTTTGCCAAACTTTGAGACACCCAGATTGCTAAAATCATGAGGCACAGAGCAGATTAATTAAGACTTTATAAAACATGTTAATATGTGAGGGGACCCAGGGACAAAGAGAATTGTGAAGAAGCACACCAAACACAGGGCCTCCAGTGTGAATCTGACGTGGGAAAACAAACATTCAGAGACTAAGTTCTTTCTGGCTACATCTTCTAAATGTTGCCTTTCAAAGATCATTAACCTCTCCTGTCAATATTAAGAGACATAGCTGGAATTGCATGCTTATTATCATTACGTTCATGAGTTTTCCTTATTGCAGCACCCGTTGGCTATGTTTTATTATACTGAAAACTGAGTCAGTGAGTTTGACAATTCCGTACAAAAAAAAATATGAAAAAGAAAACAATGTACCTACCCCAGTGTTACTAATTCTGAGTGTATTAAAAACTAACACTGAGCCGGGCGGTGGTGGCGCACGCCTTTAATCCCAGCACTCGGGAGGCAGAGGCAGGCGGATCTCTGTGAGTTCGAGACCAGCCTGGTCTACAAGAGCTAGTTCCAGGATAGGCTTCAAAGCTACAGAGAAACCCTGTCTCGAAAAACCAAAAAAAATAAAAAAAAATAAAAAATAAAAAAAAAATAAAAACTAACACTGTCTCGTTTTCCTTCCATCCTTATCAATCTATTTGTAATATGGCTTGTTATGAATTTTATAATAAAGAGGAGGCATAGAGAATGAAAGGAAAAGCAAAGAAGGGCATCAAAATTCCTCTGTAAACCAGTGGTTCTCAACTTGTGATTTGAGACTATTTTAGGGGTCATATATCAGACATCCTGCTTATCAGACATCTACATTATAATCCATAAAAGTAACAAAATTACAGTTATGAAGTAACAAAGGAAAAATACTATGGTTGGGGGTCATTCCAGCATGTTGAATTGTATTAAAGAACCACAACATGCTCTAAACCAATTTCAACATATTTCTATGATTCTGATGGTAACTTAGGCTATACATAATCACTACTTTCTTTTATCCCTCTGTCTTACAGACCATCAATGCTGTGTTCATTCTGATAGTGGAGAAGACCCAAATAGCAGATGTTCTTGTGGCCAGCATTTGAAAATTACAGAGGCTGAGATACGGCATAAGCAAAATAGTCTCTCCATTCTTTTATGTCAGAACAAGAATCAAAAAAGGACATCTTTGGGCATCACTCATAGGTTTCTATGTTCATAGTCCTAGGCCCACCCATCTGAAACTGAGGAAGAGTGAGGAGACTGGATTAGAAACCTGATTCTGTAGCTGTCATATATCCAAAGACAAGTTAAGTCATAGGCCCCAGTCACAGAAGAGTTTTAAAAGCTCTTGACTGCAAGTAAATGGAGTTATAGAAGTCAGCAAGCACAATGCTTTAATCTGTCCCAAATCTTCAACTGAGGGAACAAAGGAGAAGCAGCCATTTCAAGGGGTGCTTTGTTTCAGTAAGTTTATTAAATAGAAAGACTGGCAATCCCCGGTAAAAAGAAGACTGTCCATCCAATTAAATTATAGAATATTAAAAAGGTCAAAGCAATATAGAAGCCCTCTAATTCATAGAAAACACTAAAATTCTGATTTCTCATACTCCTGACAAAGAGTGCAGTTGCAGTTTGAAAAGGGTAAAATATTTATCTAGTCCTTTGACAAAGATTGAAATGAGGATTGACTGGTCACGAAGGTAACCTCACAAACATAACCTCACAAAGGTAATGTGAAGACTAGGTTTTTTTTAAAGACTGAACTGATACACGATGTCTTTGTCTTTGAGAGGAGGCTCACAGCTGATGGTTGTAACAAGAATCACTGACTTCGCCCCGTTAATGTATGTCTAGTCATTGCACCCATCTGGCTAGCCTCCTCTTCTGTACGGAGCCTCCGTGAGTTTCAGAAGCATCGGCTCTTCCTCGGTGTGGAGCAATCTGTGGCTTCCTGTACTGTTTAGCTCTCCTAGCATGCTGTTTGAGACAGGCAAGAGCGGGAGCCCTGCCTGTGTATCACATCCTCTGAAGGATGCGAGACATGAACTGCAGCCTGTGCACAGTAATGCTGTGGCTTTGTTTGTAATAAACATTTAAAATGACCGACTTTCTCATAAATACACTAAGTAGGATGATCTATGAGATTTCTAATTTATTCTTGTTTAAAATTTAACCATGCTTTTTTAAAGCATATCAATTTTGTTAATACCATGTAATTAAAACATGTCAGTGCACAGCAAGTTTTAGTCTAAATTAATGACTATGAGAATTATTTTAATTAAATAACCAATTATAGAAAAATCGCAAGCATGAGAGCTGACATTTAAATGAATTTCATTTAAATTGCTTTCATTAACATTGTCCCATCTAGGACACTAAATGCAAATGAACTATTGTGATCACTTTAGCTTATCACTCTTTTTGTATGCACATCTGTTATCACATTCAATCACTGGAAACAGAGCAGAAATATTTGGTAATGATCTAAAAACTCTATTAATAAAAACCCAACAGAATGAGCTCAAGTAAAACAAACCATCTTTCTTTTTACTCTCTCTCTCTCTCTCTCTCTTTTTAATGTGTGCCTGATGAATGTCATTTGCGATTCTCACAGAAAGCCTGCTATGCATTTGGGAATCAGGAGGCTTGAGACTCCTTTTTAACGTGCTTACAGATAGATGACTTTAGTACTCTGCCACATAGTGGGGTTCTGTAAATGCCATATCTTATGGCGAGTGGATAAAAATATTTCTTTGTTTTCTCTCTCAAATGTGCCTGGCATGGCATATGGCACTTGGACAATTCAAGTCCCTTATGAGAGGAAGAGGGCACATAGTCTATGACAGTACAGCCTGGATATCAGCCCATATGTTTTGGGCTTCATGTAGTGCAAACACTACAATGCTGTTTCCCTCAACGTAAACGACTTATTGTTACCTTAATGTTTTATGATTTCATGCAGTCATTCTTCCACAAGGTGAATCAAGATTTCTAAAAGTAGCTTACTTTATTATAGCTTTCTTCACTAAAACCCCTTGACCTTTTGAAGTCATTTCTCAGAGAAGAATGCATGAAAAAAAGACAAATTCATCCAAGAATTGCAAATTACAATAGGAATCGATAGAAAGAGCTAAAGTTTCTTCTGTAGGTTAAGCAGCGTTGAACCCATTTGGATTTATTGTGAGGACTGTCAATAAGAGTATAATGAAGGGTGTTTTATCCAGGCACACCAATTCCTTTGTTTGCTTCATAGAGACAGCTGGGTACAGAAACATATTGATTTGAAGTGGGCCATTAGCTATCTTTCTAACCTCGATTTTCTAAAATGGGTCTTACACACCAGGTTGAGTGAAATCATACTTAGTAGTTTGCAATCTGCAATGAAAGGAGCTTTCTGTTTATCAGCTGGCACAAATCAGAAGCGTATTTATCTTGGGTGAGTTAATTGTTCTTTTTGGCGGGTGCTACGGTGTATGTTTAATTGTCATGTTTCTACTTGCACATGTTACATCTTTATCGTCACAAAGTATGTACCATCGGGAAAATTTGAATCTTTTTTCTTCATATTTCAACTTGCTATCTCTTTAAAAACAAAAGGGAAAGAAAAGGCTACTGCATTTGTTGTTCATTGATTAACCAGTAATGTTATGTATAAATAATGTATCTGACAGTATGGCAGCCCACTTGGGACATTATGCCATTTACTACAAAATAGGATGCAACATACAACTGAGCAGTGAGAACCAAATTAAACATCTTTCCTTGGTAACTTTAGCATTTTATTAGGTGATAAACATCACAGTGAGAGGGGAAAGCAGATTGTAGTTATTTCAGTAATATAACCTTAATCGAAAGCTAACTTGACATATAGTGTAATACTTTTGCATATAAAATTTTGTCCAATAACAATGGAAACCAAATTTTCCAAGGTCATTATGAGCTGACTATCTCTAGAAATTAATGGCTATCCTTGTGCAAAATTTCATCTATAGCTACTGAATTTTATTATTAATATTGATTGAAAAAATTAAGCCATAAATTTAGAGACTTATAAGTATGAAAAAATGCCCAAGTATTTTACTGTTGTATTTTCTTTGCCTTACCAAGCATGTCCTGTATTGCTCTTGACTCTGAGTCAAATTTTATTCTTTGAAAACTGTATGCATATAATCTCCAAACTCCTATTCAGAGAGCAATTGAGGAATGAATAAAAATAAGGATAGTTTTGTATGCAATTAACAATCAACATCCATTCTCACTTTTTTCTCATTTTATTCCATTATTTATGCAGAGGAATACAGGCAAAAAAACTCAGTCCTTAAGAAATTAACAATTGACAGTTAAGTGGTTATGAACAACTGTTACAGTGAGTTTAATACATATGTTCTCCTTCCTACTTCCCACACTCTCTCTTTTTCTCCTTACCATTAAAATATTGTATTCTTGTATAGTGTCAGACTCTGGGTTTGGAGCTTCAGCGTGCAGCGGTAAACAAAACAAAAATTCTGCCGCAAATCAATATTATAATATAAAGAAACAGTAAGTAATAAATATACATAGTGGCAGTGCTATAAGATCAAGAAAAAAAGGGTAAATAATGTAGATTGAGGTAAAGATGGTGGAGCGGGTATCCTTTGTTGAGAAGGGGCTATTTCACCACAGATGGAAGGAGGTCAGAACTTTTACCTAAGAAGAAAGGGATAGGACAAAAGAATCAGCAATACAAGGTATACAAATTCTGATTCTCCCTATTAATATCCTAGGAACTCTAAAGAATGCAGTGCTGGTGGGAACCAGGAATGAGGGCGAAGGAAAATTCTTAAAGAAGCCGAGATACCGAATCTGGTACGGCCTAAGTGACCAGTTATGAGGAAGTAGGTCTTTAAAGGCAAGGACGCCACCACAGGTGTGAATCATGGAGAGATGCATGAGCTGAGGTCATAGAACCACTCTGACTTCTGCACTGGAATCTCACTAGAGGAGATCAGGCTGTACCTCTTTCTAGACAAGCATAGCAGAATATCTGAAAGTGAGGGCCATACTCAATTGGAAACCTCCTAGTTTTGAAGACTAGACATCAAAGACCAAGTAGCTTGATGAGGTTGGTTCCTGATGAGGTCTCTCTGAACTTTCATGTGTCCTGTTGTCATCGTGTCCTCCCATGGCCTTTCTTCTGCTGCACACGCCAGAATCTCTTTACTCAGAAGAATTCTACTTCCTTTTGATTATAGCCCCATCCTAGGACCTACTTGATCTTATTTACATTTTAAAACACAATATCTTTTTTTTTTTTTTTTTTTTTTTTTTTTGGTTTTTTTCGGAGACAGGGTTTCCCTGTAGTGTTCCTAGAGCGTGTCCTGGAACTAGCTCTTGTAGACCAGGCTGGCCTCAAATTCAGAGATCTGCCTGCCTCTGCCTCCGGAGTTCTGGGAATATTAAAGGCATGTGCCACCACCGCCCGGCAAAATACAATATCTTAAGTCATATCAGGGGTTCTATATTCAGCACATGATTTGGCAGGGACACAGGTCAGTCCATGGATGGTAAGCTTGAAAAAGGAAGCCTGACTGAGTTACTATCACAGCAAATCAAGAAAGAAACGGTGCTAACTGGAGCAAAATTATTGTAACGGAAGTGCTAAAAAATGATAAACTTAGAAATATTTAATGATAAATCTTAATTTCTTGATTTATTGGGTTTAAGGTATATATGGTAAAGCCAGGAACTATAGGGTCTTTGGCCTGAACAACTAGAAGGATGGAATTGCCATCATTTGAGATGAATGTGGCTGCTAAGGGAATATATTCAGGGCAAAAGGTCATTAAGGAATCATAATTAGACATATGGAGTTAGAGATTTTTGGTAAGTGGACTGGTGGATATATCAAGGAAACAGGTGGACATGTCATTTAGTGAGATGTGTAGGTTAGGCTTGGGGATTTGGAAGTGTCCGGTGTTCAGAAACTATAGAGAAGTAAGAAAGAAAGAAAGTGGAGGAATGCATGAACATGCTAGAAGGATGAATCTATATCCCTGTGTTCTGTGCTCTAAGATGTGTGGAAAGAAGAGTCAGCAAAGGACAAGAGAACACAGTAAAGAAAATGCCAGATAAAGGTTCCAGGCGTCAATTGGAAACAGCGTATCAGAGAAGAGAGGGGGTTTGGTGCTGTAGACTAGTGCTTAGAAGCTCAGGGCTGACCAGGAGATGCACTCACATGGCCCTTCACTAGACCAGTTCTATTAGATAAAGTCAAATTAGAGAGAGTGAGAGGCTAAGTAAGGATCAGACACCGAAACCTTGAACTTTCTTTTGAGGGATCTTTTCTGTGAATCTGAGAACTGCAATAGCTGAATAGGGTGAAGGGTATTAATAGAAGCCTGTAGTTTCCCAGCAAGAACGTATTATATCGGGTTATATTCTGATAGACATGAAATATGACAGGATAGACAAACACTGATGACGGTTTGTTCTGGATGGTATGAAAAGGGTGGAGGTAGAAACTGGATGTTAGAGCTCACTCCAGATAGGAGAGGTCTGCATACATGACCAGCAGCAAGCCAGTGCCTGTGCACACAGAGGCTGGGAGGTTGGTATGTAATGAAATTAAATAGGCTTATTTTCCCATTGATTCAGCTCCCTCACAAAGTAAGACAGAAATAAATCCATAGTCTAAGCTCTACCAAAGATACTTTCTGAGGAAATAATCTAACTCTAAAGAGTACTTCGTTTTCTTGGCGTTGGAGCCTAGAAAGGTCAGCTGGTGTTGGTCAGGTAAAGAAAGGCAGCAGAATGGTAAGAGATGTGAGCGGGTCGGGGAAGGCATGTGTAGAGTGGCTAGCATCTTAGATTTGCATGGAAGATGGCTGTTCACCAACCACTGTTTTATCATTTTATACCAATGGGGGGCGATTACTACTGCGAATCATTATTGTTATTGTAGTGATAATGGTTCCCTTGTCCAATGTAGTCTGCCAGCTCTGGAGAGCTTTCTGTGTCAGCAAGTTTAACGACAAAGGCAAAAGGACTACAAGAAGACATTCTAAAGGCATCTTCAGGAGACACTGCTGGACAATTGAACTTCTAACCGCATGACTCTACAGCCTGAGAAGTTGCTAAGGGAGATTGGAGGAATAAAAGCTTAGAGGAGTACATGTGACTTCAGATTGTGGGTTGCAGTTGCAGTCGTGATTGAGTCATAAAGACCACTTTCCAAGTGTTAACTTCACTTTATGTTTTTCCATTGTCCCTGTATTAGTCACGTTTTCTCAGGACTGTGACAAAATGCTTGACGAAAGCAACTTGAGGGGTTTTTGGTTTCCTTTCTTTTTTTTTTTCTTAAGTCTCAGTTTGAGGACATAGTCTGTCATGGTGGAGAAGTCTCGGTAACAGGAGCTTGAGGCGGCTGGTTGCATTGTACCCATAGTCAAGAAGCAGAGAGAGAGAGAGAAGAATGCTAGTTCTTCACATTTTCCTTATTCAGCCCAAGGACACGAGGCTATGAGATGCTCGATAAAGCTCACATGGCATCTTCCCTTCCTGGTTTACCGAATTTAGAGATTTTGTCTCCTAAGTGATTCTATGTCTAGTCAAGTTGACAATATTACCATCACAATCACCTTCTAAAATGTTTTAATTTGAAAAGAGAAGAGTCACAGTCATTGCACTGTTGGAGGAATAAATATTAATAACACTCGATAAAGTAGGTTGAGGGAAATTGCTCAAAGCATTAATTTACAGTGTGAAAGAATTTCCCCCTTTGGAGGAACTGGTCTAGTCTTTGCCCTTGGCTAGGGTTTGTTCTGTCATTGATGATGTTGTTTTACTAAATCCATTCCCAGGTCCTGAGAGACCCTATTTGTGTGACACTCTACATTGTGTAACATGCATTATCATTAGTATGTTCTCTAATACTTTAACTTTTTGTAGCTACAGTAGCCAGGTGCAGAAATGCCCAAACCTGTCATGAGCAACCCTGTACGTCCTAAGTATGACTGCAGGAAGGAGTCCAAAACCATCATTCTTAAACATCTTACAGATAATGGTATGAAGTCCCAGAAGGAGGTGAAAAGCTGCCAACTGGCAGTTGTAAGAAAAACCCTGTAATTTTTAATTCAGTGTTATATTTTCATATACTGAGTCTGAGTATCAATTCAAACCATCATGCTTCCTTAGAAAACAAAAGCAAGCAAACAAGTAACTAAATAAATAACAAAGAAATCAATGCTTTAAAATACATATTTAACTTAAATTGAACTTAAATATAAAATTCCCAGAGTCAGAAAGTGCAGTGGCGGTTACTACTGTTGCTGAATATATTCATGCACAAATTTCCTAACTGTCACAGTATACAACAACAAAGTAACAACATAGGGTGACGGTTATATTCATTGGCTTGACTGGCCATGATGCACCTCACTAAATTATCAAGTTATACATATTAGATACATACAATAAAAATTAAAGCAGAAGTAAACTACATTTATTGCCTGGCAGTATTATAATATTGTGTATTAAATGACTTTGCTCTCCTTATACTTCTGGTGATGTGATTTTTGGCAGAAAAAAATACCTTTTGTCAGTTACTTTTCTTATTGCTGTGAAGAGACTCCATGACCAAGGTAACTTATAAAAGAAAACATTTATTGGGAATCATGATACAAAGGAATTAGAATCTCTGGTCATGGAGAGGAGCACAGCAGAAATGCATCGAACTAGGGCTCTAGCTGAGAGCTCATATCCTTATTCAAAGCAAGAGGAAAGAGCAAGAGAGAGCTGACTAGAAATGGTGGGCTTTTGAAACCTAAAATACCACCCTGAGTGACATATCTTCTTCAACAAGGCCACAACTCCCAAGTCTTCCAAAACAATTTCAACAAACTGGGGACCAAACATTTAAACATATGAGCCTATGGAGGCCATTCTCATTCAAACCACCACAACCAGCAAAATAGTAATGCATGTATCTATGGAGAGGAGGATTAGGCATTTTAATATGTTTGTAATCAAACTCATAGTCAACGTGCTTTGAGAAATCTTATTGTATAATTGACAAAACCTAAAATAATATTTTAAACCATTCAAATAGTAAAATTGGCTTCAGGACACGTGGCCACATCATTAGAAGAAGTAAAAGCCTTTGACAAAATCAAACATGCTGTCATGATAAAAGGCCCGGAGAGACTGAGAATTCAAGGGACATACCTCAACATAATAAAGGCAACTTACAGCAAAGCCACAGTCAACATCAGTCTAAATGGAGAGAAACTCAAGCCATTTTCACTAAAATCTTGCCTCCTTAAACATAAGAAATATATGTCTTTTACAACTAGAATGTGGTTTAGAACTAATTCTTCCTTGTATTATTTTTACATAAGTATCTATATTTTGTGTTACCTATCTGCAAAGTTAGACAGTTTTAAAGGAAAGAGAGAACTATCAACAAATTAAATACTTGTTAGTCTTAACTTCTTTGCTGTTAACCGTTTCCACTGGAATTACAGATTTTAGAAAATCAAAGTGCTGGTGGAGAACGGTAAGATACAATAGACTAATGGCCCTGATAGGAAGTAACAGGCATGTTCATACAGAGCATCTTTAGAATGGCCACCCTAACAAAAACATAGCAAAATAATTTTTGTAGAAAGAAACAGAACATTATATGTTGGTACAATTTCTCCAGCATTCTCCCTTGCATTATATTTATGGAACGATAAAAAATCAACAGACTCTAACATATGCTCCACATACATATGCCATACACATATCTAATGTGGCTTGTTCCTGACATGCTGTAGTTTCAAATTCTGCCACTTGATGGCAGTTATAGTAAAACTCAGTTAAGAGAGGGACAAAGAAAATCCCCAAGTGCACAGCAAAGCCCCCGAGCCATGGCCCTCCTCTCCATTCACATTGCTATTCAGAATTCAGAGGACAGCTAAACAGTATGGCAATACTAGGGTGAAGTTGTTTGCTCACGAGGGGAGAGGATAGGAAGAGAAATGCAGGGGCAAGGTGAGAAATATGACAGAATTCAGAAGAACAGTTCTCGAACTTAGTCACAGGTCATGACAAAAAATTCACAGTGAAGTAACCAGCATTAGCCATTCTGATTCTAAATTTTCTAACAGAGCAGACATATAGACAGAGGGAAACAATTTTAGCTTCACACACACACACACACACACACACACACACACACACACACACTGTGATACCAATATACAACTGTAACTATGCTCTATTACACCTTAAAAAACTATGCCATAAAGGTAAAGTGTTTAAAACTATTAGATTTTATTGGTTACATGGAAACACTGGCTTTTCAACCATATATGTGCAAATAGAAATGGGTGTTTTGTTATCTAATACTCAGAATCAGAAAAACAAGCTAGCCTGCCTGACATAAAATGAACATGTGGAGCCTATCTTTAAACAGGAGGGCAAGTGATTACCAAGATATTAAAAAACAAAGTATTTTTCTTTACTCCAGTTTCTCTTGATTTATTGTTGATATTTTGTTTGTTATTTTCTATCAAAGGATAGCACATTAAAATTAAATTGTTAATATATATACATTGACAATTTAGTCTCATATTGTACGTTCCTAAGTTTTAAATACAAACCTGAAGGCATTTCTACCTACATACTGAAGAACCAAGCTATGCAAGCTATTTTGAGACCTGTGCATATGTGTATTTTCTTCTTGCCTGTAAGACGGGAAAACTGCAGAACTCATTCAGCTACATTTTCATGTTTTTTATTTTAAAATGCACACATCTTTCTTACAATAACATTACATTTGGCTTGCAAGTAAGGATGGATTGAGATGTGAAGGGACTGTGGATTTCTTTCTCTTTCCATTTTAGTCACCATTTTCAGCAGACATTAATGCAGAGAGCGAAGATGGATACAAAAATACACTGGACTCTTTACTCTTTTATATTTGATAATATGTGTTTTGCCATCTTTTCTGTAATTGAAGCTAGTCCTGGTTTAAATGGATGGTGTCCCACATTGAAGAAGTCCCCATTTTGTCACTGGGATATGTAGCAACTATTCTTTGCAATTGCTTTTAGTATTGTTGAATCCCCATATATTGCCAGGTCATGGAATTCAGTGCTGATTGGGTACTGAGAGGACAGCATACAACTGTGTGAAGAGCTACAGAGATATCTCAGTAAGCTACTTAGGAAAAGCATAAGACTTTGAATTTTATCTCCAGAACCAATTGGAAAATGAACTAAGCCCAGAGGTGCATGCTGGTAATTTGAAGACTGGGGCACAGAGACAGGCCCACAGGTCTGCAAGCGTTGCCTTATGTGCCAATTTCTAAACCAGTATGAGAGCTTTGCTGAGATAAAAAGGAGAATGGTGCCTGAAAAATGGCACTTGAAGTTGATTATAGCTTCAGCATGCATGCACACATCTGTGCCTTTGGACAGGCGTGTGCATACTGCATTCCCTACCCACACACAAATGGGGCCAAGAATGGTCAATTTCCACTCTTCATTCATGTGTCTCGTTGTCTTTAGACATTAGACTTCAACCTAAAACATCAGCTCAGAGAAAACATAACAGAAAATCCCATGGGAAACAGCAAAACATTAGGCTAAGTATTGCACACTTCTGAGCATAGGGTGTTGGCCGAGTAGAGTTGACAGTTCTGTAGACTTTGTGACATGAACCTTGCTAATAGTACTCAGTTATTTAAAGTCCACTTGAGGGACACAGGTCAGTATGTGATATAACCAAGTGGTTGTTATCAATAAAGCAAATTGACTAGCCTCAAAGACTTCCCTTCATTTTGTTGAAAGCCAAGGATTCAAACTGACTTTGTGGAGGCTATCTCTAACAATTACTGAAAACAACTTCATTTTTGGAGGCACATCCAAACATCCATGTGTCAAATCATCTTACTGCCTGGTATGCAGGAGGTCTTCACAGCTGGGACAATGCAGGGAAGCAAGGTCAACGAAAGGCAGGCCTACTTTTGCAAGGGGAAGCAAGGATGTGGTCTCCATCATCAACCCCTCAATGAGTCAACTATAGAAAGCACTGTGCATAAAAAATACAATCTGGAGACAATTCCCTTAAGCCATGTTTGAGGTACATATATATGGGTAACCAATAGAAAGGCTTTACAAGGTTTCAAGGCAACTAGAGGCTCAGTCTGCAGAGTAAAATAACTGTTATTCATTAAACGACAATGAAAATGAAATTTAACTTCCATTACTTTTGCACAAAGTTGTTAATCAAACACTTCTGATTTGAACCAGAAAACTAGAATACAACGAATCCTTACAGAGGAACAAAATATTGTCTTTTAGATAAGAAATAATGCATATTCTGAGATTTTATTCTTATGGCATAACCCGAGAGAATGTGGATAAGGAAGTTAGATGTCTATTGAACTCTCAGAAAGTAAATTTCTAGTTTTCTTGGCTTAACAATATAAATGTGTTTCCTTTATCTTTCAGGTTGGAATTGTTTTTTTAATTGAGCACATTTCTTTTCCATATAGGACATCTGATTTTAATAAAATAAGCTTAATTTATAATAGATGTATTTTATACATTTATCAGTCTTCTTTATACTGGCAAATACTTTTAGTCTTTTCTATGCTTCATCAGCAATTTTTATAAAGACTTTATAAGAAGGGGGTTTAGAATATCCCTTGTATTTTACTTCATACCTCTCCAGGAAAACAAATGTGGAACTTTTTAATTTTATAGCCCCTTTATTCAAAATAAAAGACCATAGAATAGTGGCAAATGAAATTCAAAACTTATTAAGGGACTGTAGCAACACACCAACACACACAAATTCTGCATAGGTTCAAGCCAGAGGGAGTCCCAGCACTGAGGGGGCAAGTGGACACAGGACCCAACTCCAAACTAGGAAGCTATCTGCAATTGATACTCTATTGGAAAGGAAAAAAATATTTTTCTACAAGGGAATCTCATTGGGTATATTGGTCACATTTAGAGTAGGATTCATGCTCATTGCAAATTATAGTTTTTCAAGATAATCTTACATAAAGAATAATTGAACCTCTGATTTTGAAATCCATGTGTTATCACAAGATCCTTTTTTCAACAAAGGAAGATTTAATCTCTAAAGTTTGTGAGATGATTTGTAGGATGTTGGTTTTAGCACTGAGGAGTGGTGGCCCTGAGAGCGAGGATGACTTAAGAACATTTGTTGCGTGTTGAAATCCATATGTAAGAGGGACTGTTCATTGTTTATACAGAGTTGCCATGATGATATCACTCTAGGCACAACTTAAAGATTTGATTTCTGATCTATTTGAGAAATGACCTGAATAAGCTTTTGAACATTCATATGCCACCCCAACCACCAACAAAATGTCCTGGGAGATTCTCTTCTACATTAATACAACAGTTTCCTTTCCATGTATTGGAAAAGCTCTCAATATATAATTGACCTTGATTTTTAATTACTGTTAGGAATGGTAGCCTAAAATCAACTGTTCAAAACTCAAATCATGATCCTGGCAGATGTTCTGTACCAGTAATTGGCTTATATCCAACACTTCTGTATAACAGGTCAAATCATTCAGATTTCCATGGATTTATTTTACCAATTAATCTTTCTTTCACCTGAAGTTAATTGTCAGAGACGTAATATGCTTATAGATACATCTTAATGTTTTATGTCTATGAAAAGGTTTGGATAACGGTAAATACTAGCTTGGAATTCATTTCCAATGTATGCCTATTTGTTGAAGCAGAGGGAGAGAAATATTTGAAGATGATCTCAACCCTTCTTGTCATTGATTTGGCCCTCTTCCAAGCAAATACAACATGGCTTATTTTCAAAAGCATATTTTAAGTGCTGTTTATGTTACTTTCCATGTTAGACATGCAACTTCACTCTCAAACTGTCAAATTCTCATAGTCCACAGATTTTTTTTTTGTGTCAAATAATATTGACCTTGAGCACTCTGGTGTCCAAGTCTCAAGGATTCATTTCAGAAAACAACATTCATGAAGATGTATGATCCACAGATTATTCTAGGATTCTAGGTACTGTAACTTTATTCTGAGGTCAAGCAAGCTGAATACTCATAACACATTGTTTCAGTATAATAATGATTACTTTTACTGCATTTTCTCATGAGAACAGCACTGACATCATTAGGGAACATAATAAAAAATAAGAAGAAACAACAATCATTAGCAGGACTAGCCCTAGGGATACTGAGAACATTTTCACTTTTATCACACATAAAGGAGATCACATAACACTGTGTTTTCCTTACAGAAATCATGTTTGCTTTGCCAGAACCCCAATGAGAGTCTCCCTTCTGTGCTGGGAAAGCTCACCTCTAGAAGTTAGACATAGTCTCATTGTCTGTACTAACTTTTTTTCTAGCTTTATTGTATTTTCTTTATTGTATTTTTCTTTTAAAATTTCTGACCATTTTTTTAATTCAAATATTTTATTTTTTGAGAATTTTATAAAAGTACTATATTTGCATAATTTTCAACCAACTCCTCTCTCTACCACCTCCAATGTCCACCTTGTCCTTCCCTTATACCGTCTCAAATTCATGAACTCTTATTTTATAATTATTACTGTTTTACACACAGAGATGCCCACACCCTACTTAGTCCATTTTGTGCTGCTCTGCATATAAATGTTTAGGACTGACTATTTGGTGTTGGATAATTTATCACGGCTCTTATTCCTGGAAAATAGAAGTTCTCCAACCTTCATACATGTATGCTTAGATTTAGAACCATTCACTGCAGCCTGGGCAACCTATCAGTGACCACAATCCCCAAAGGAGGACGGGGATAGTGATGACTTCTTCCAAAGAAGCCATCGATTGTCAACAGCCCCTTAGGTCTGGGGAATTTGGGGGCCCCTCCTCCATCCATGATGGAGTTTTGAGTGGCTCGATCTTGTTCATACAGCTATAATCACCGTGAGTTCATGAGTGTGATGGCCTTGTCACGTCCAAAGCACAGCATTTTACAGCATTCCTCTTCTGGCTCGTAAATCTTTCCACCCCCTTTTCTGAGATAGTTCTGTGGGTATCGAGGTGCGTGGTAGAGGAAATCCCAATGTCTTATTTGGGTAAACATGATGGTGCAACTTTTCTGTCATAATGTTAGTTGACCAGGTCAGTCTTGTCCTGCAAGTAACTCCAATAAGACTGAAATTTATAGCAAGGTGAGGTGGGTATGCATATAATCTCAGAATTTGTAGTCTGAAGCAAGAATACCATGAGCTGACTGGGTAGTGTAAAGAGATTTTGTCTCAAAGATACTGAAAAAATATATAGATGATCTGTTCATTGTGCAGTCCTGTTCTCTGCCCTGACTACCCCATTCCTTAGCTCTAACTCTATCCCTGAGTTTGCCACGCTCCTGACCTTTAAGATTCCATTGTGTGTTCTACACCCTAAATCCAGTCCTTAAAGTTAATGACGAATTTAGTGCCTTAGTATGATCTCTTGTGTTCCCATCTCAAATATGATTTTATAGCATACAATGTCTTTATCTGTTTGTGGGAAAACACACACACACACACACACACACACAAAGTAAATACCTCGTAGAACAAATCTGCTAGTGGTGACTTACTCAGTCACAGTACTCAGAATTAACACTTTGACATCCTAAAGAATAATAAACAAGCCCATTCTGTCCTAGTCCAATCTGTTGCTTCAGCCCCTTACTCCGTTAACACTCTACCCTTCTCTAAGCGTGTGACTAGTCTAATAATGCACTCTCTTTCAGTGTATCCTCAGTTCCTGAAATAGTGGAATTTCTCCTAAGGGTTAAATAGTATATATTTTATATATATATATATATATATTATTAAAATTTTTATGAAATGACTAAAACACATAGCTTGAAAGTACAGACAACCTTTGGGGCTATTGAGTCTTTCAGGATCAAGGACCATCCACTCCACTTACAGGGTAAGTATATAAGTACATGGTATGTCTTTCGTTTCATCTGTTTTCACCACCTGCCACATTAGAGTAAACCACAGGGAGGAAAGCAGTTGGGGAGGAGAAATACTAAGATAAGAGGTGGCATTAGAAATGGCAATGAACATGAACTCTAAAGAATGGACGGGCTCACTGTGAGCCTTGTCAGTTTGGTTGCTCACCTTCCTGGACTTAGGGGGAGCTGGGAGGACCTTGGACTTAACATAGTGAAGGGAACCCTGATGGCTCTTTGTCTTTGGAGAGGGGTGGAGTGGGAGTATGGGTGGAAGGGAGGGGAGGGAAGAGGGAGGAGGAGGGGAGGAGATGGAAATCTTGAATAAAAAAAATGAGAAAAAGAAAAAAAAATAAAAATAAAAAAAAAAAGAAATGAACTACTCTTCATAGCAACTAGTGGTTGATAGTTGCCACATCCCTACAAACAGAGCGTGAAGATGAGTCTGCACATTAGGAAGTATTCAGAGGAACAACAGTGAAATTATGAAATATCTTTGTGACACTTATATAATTAACATATCAGAAATAATTTCCTAAAAGATAACCATGATAAAGCTGAGATGGAAACAGTTGGCAGCAGCTGCCCAAGTCAAAAGTCCACTAAATGCAATAGTCGTCGGTATTCTGCACAGGCCATGCCAACACCTCCCTGCATTAAGTCATTTAATCATCACAGTTATTCCCTTTCATATGCAAGAAACCAAGAAGCAGAGGCCATAAGTCACTTATGTGCTCAGAACATACAGGCTATAAACAACAGAAAAGATTCAGAAAGTCTCCCTCCATCCACCCTTGCGTTTTACACCTTCCAGCTTCCAACACAAGGCAATTGAGTCTTAGATGCCTTCTTCCTCTAACCTCCAACTAATTTTAATAAGCAAGAGATCCAGTACCAGAGCATCCATTTGGATTTTCCCAGGAGGAGACCCACACTATGAATTGGTTAGGGGAAGGGGCCTTGCTGGTACTTGGATAAAAATGCAGAAAAAAAAAAAGCAAAAACTGACTATGAATAAATTTAGCTCTGAAACATTCCAGTTGGCTGCTGTAAATATGTGTAACTCCCAAGTATCACTGGGAAATAAACACACAGACTTCTCAGGAAGCTATTTGGCTTGGGTAGTAATGATTTTTGACATTCAGAAAACTTGCAGTATATCCCGAAACATAAAGGGCTTCTCGTTGTGCTTCTGAGCGGCGATAAAATGTTTCATAAATAAACATTTCACTTTGTTTCCCCCTTAGTGAAATTATCTTTACTGCTTTGATATATTTTCTTAGTACTTAGAGCAACCTTCCTAACCTCTGCTGGAAGAAAATGAGAAATAATCCCTATATGCAAGATAAGACAAATCTAATAGTTGTGTTTGCAAACATCAAATAGCAGTGGGCTAAAGCAGTGCGATAGAAAGCTATCAATTAATTTTGTTGTAACTGTATGCACCTGTGAACGACTCCTTAATTAAAGAGCCAAACAGAAATCTCTCACAATCGTACGTCGCGTTGCTTGCACTTGTGCGACTGTCAATTAGCCAGAGTGGATAAACACGACTGGAAGCGTGCCATGTGGACTTCGAGCAAAGGAATAAAGAAAACAGATAGAACCAGGAGATTTGTGTATGGAGAAAGGAGGACCCAGAAACAAATCCGGGCCATTCTCACTGGGATAAATATCCATTTCAATAAAGCAAATGAGAGCGGATCCTTTATGCCAAAAGGACAGAATTCCCCCACTCATTGGAACAAAGAAAATGAAGCTTTCATATACAAATATACATCAAAAGGAAGAATAGGGGAGCATCTGGGCTGCTGCTAAACGGGAGCTTAATGCCAGTGCTTTGTGTTTGTATTAAAGAGAGCAGAGTGAATCCCTCAGCTAGTTGTCTCCCAAGATAATAATATCCTACCTGCAGGTCTTACCCTACAATTTTACTCTACCCTTGGCTCTTTAGTGTTCTGGAAAACAACTTCAGGGGTGTGCCGAGGTAGAGGACGTTAAGACCTGTGAGAAGAGAATGTCAAGGTTCCCTCTGGAAAAAGAGATGGATGGCTCAAATTGGAAATTTCCAGTTGTCAGCTCTGCTCTGAAGTGATTTATTTTGCTAATTGAAGGAGAAGAACTGTGGAGTTATGAGATTGAAAATTGAACAGGCAACATTTGAATTATGATGAAATTATAGCCCACCACTAAAAGCCTCCCTCAACCTTTGTCATCAGAAGGGACTGACATTGTAACTGCTATAATACAGGTGCTTTGGAGAAAAGTTAAAATGGTTTCTTGAGAAAGTAGACAGTACATTTGGTGTTCACTGAGAAAACTTATAGTACATCCTTCTGAACCCAGAAAAGGATGGAAGATTTTTGAGGGTAGGGTGTATGTGTGCATGTCTTCTTTTTTCCAGTTCTTAATACAGAACCTATAATTATAAATGTAAATAAGAAATTATCCTGTCTCACCTCACTCTTGTTTCCTGAGGCTTTGGGAGAGTGAGTAATTTATATTTTAGGCTGGACACACAAATACACACACACACACACACACACACACACACACACAAACCCTCCAAACTTAACTGAATGAAAGACAGCCTCACCTAACATAGTAGTTTGCAGCTTAGGCCTCTTTGCCAGAGGCATAATTCTAGAACAGAGAGAATGTCGTTGAACAATTAAGTGGTCACAAATGTCATCTATTTTTATGACAAAATACATATGCGGCTATATGTCACACACCTTCTCTGACTTTACTGAAAGGGGGACATTTCAAAGACAAATAGGAAATAATCTTTCCAAATAATGGCTGAAATTATTTCTAATTACATATCTGTGATAATATCCTACAAGCCTTGTCTGTCATCTGTCTTGGCAAATAAAGCTTTGTTTGGACAAAGCATGCTAATTCTTTTATGTATTGTCTATGGGTGATTTCACACTACAATGGAAAGGGTGATTACTATTAGCAATAGAGACAAAAGAACCTGCAAAGCCTATACTATTTACCCTCAGGCCTATTACAGAAGAGGATTACTGACCCCTGAACAGAGTTGATGTTGGTGTGATTACACTTTCTTTAATCTTACAGAATGTCAGTTGCTGTGGTATAGCTCATTAGCTCATTAGCATGGTTTACTTCATTACACTGCGACAATGAATATATAGTGCTGATTTGATTTGTATTTTAATCTCAGTTGAAGTTTGTAAAAATATTAAGTAATCACTATTGAGAGATAACTGACTCTTAAGAAACCTCCTTGAAACCACATGGCTGGGCTGCCAGGTAAAACCTCTGCTCCCTTCTGATAGAGGAGGGTCATCTGTCTATGTGTTACTCTCATTGGTTAATTAATAAAGAAAACTGCTTGGTCTGATAGGTCAGAACATAGGTAGGCGGAGTAGACCAAACAGATTGCTGGGGGGAAGAAGGCAATGAGGCAGACGCCATGCCTCTCCTCTCTGAGACAGAGGCAGGTTGAGATCTTTTCTGGTAAGCCACCAACTCATGGTGCCACACAGATTACTAAATATGGGTTAAGGCAAGATGTGAGAATTGGCCAATGAGGGGCTGAAACTAATTGGCCAGGCAGTGTTTAAATGAATACAATTTGTATGTTGTTATTTCGGGTGTAAAGCTAGCCATGTGGGAGCTGGGTGGTGGGACCCAGCCCGCTGCTCCTTCTACACCCTTCCCTACATACCCAAGAGCAATCTACAATTCCCTTCAGAAACCCCCAGAAACGATTTCTGCACAGTTATCATTGTTGACTGTGTCTTGCTCTCTGCTAACTAACCAGGTCACATTCTCACTCATTTCAACTCCATATGTGTATTCTCAGTAACTGCAATGTCTTAGGATTTGACCAAATTCTTGTTGAATCAATACGTGGATATCCATGTCTTCTACATAGTTCTAGTGCATCAGTCCAGGACAGCACAACTAAATAACACAAATTGTTACTTGAAGGGGAATAGTGAGATACAGGAGATATGACGGGGGAAAGGAAAAGGGCAGACTCCCTCAGGGAACGGGGAGTAAGTTAAACAAATGAGACAGAGGTTAAAAAAACCCACAACCCTATCACATACATAATTCAGTGTATAAGCATACATACATACACACACACACACACACACACACACAGACACACACACACACAGACACACACACACACACACACACACACACACACACATATATATATATATATATATATATATATATATATATATATATATATATATATAAAACATATGTACATAGGTGTAAGGAAATTTTATCATCTGGACTGTTGGCATTTCCCCCAAAAGTCAAATACCATGTAACCAAACCCTAATATGGGACGTTAGAAACCATATTCTGAGTTCTTGGACAAGGCTATCTAAGAGACTGCCTTTTGCTGTTACCCTTGGTTACACACCAGAGGTGGAAAGTGAGTCTCTTCTGCTGAAAGCCCCATGTACTTCAGGAACAGTTCCCATTGGCCCCTGATCTGGAATTGACTGGAGAAACCCCTTCCTGAGGAGTAGCTTTCAGGGCACCAGAAGGCATCAATAAAAGCTTTCAAAGGGGGCAGGCAACCAATAGTCCTAATGCTGCTATGATGCCTATGGTCATCAGTAATCAGTATGGCATGGTAACCTCACATGGTACCTTGGAGATAAACAAATACTAAAGACCTAGACCCAGTCAATAAGAGGGATACCATGCCCAGTTCTAGAAACCTTGCTAATTCATCATTGCTAGTGATATTCTGATTATTGTAGAGGAATCTACAACTAATTTACTAAACCAGCATAATCCCCAACAGCAATTTATAAACATTTGTCCTTAGAGCCACAGATAAGTGTAATTACCCCTTATTAACAGAACTTTTCTTTGCAACAGAAAGAGACCACACACACACACAAACACACACACACACACACACAACTACAATGCACCAAAATGAAGAGATATGCAGCCCAATCCAACGATATATCTACAAAACACTCCTGCACCTAAGGCTCTGGAAACATCACAGAAGAGGTGGTTGAGAAATTGAAAGAGCCAGATTAGCGACTTCACTGTGAGATTATGTTTCCTAATAATATCAGATGCTATACCTATAAAGTTTTACCAACATGATTGCCCAAACATGAACTGAATAAGGAGGACACAAACAAGCATGTTAAGCTGTATGAAAAGCCCAAGAGACCTCAACCCTAAACAAAGAACTACAGACTACTGAGTAAAGCTGGGAGTGGGAGAGGTAGTCCTCCAGAGAAGAGCACACTAATTGGTTGCCTAGACCCAGATAGTCAGCCCTGAAAACATGTATACATGCAACATTGTAGGGACTCAATAGGTTATATTTAGAATGATATATTGTAATTAAACTACAATCTCGAATTTTTTTTACAATTGGTTTTGTTCTTTATTGAATGTAATCAAAAGTTGACATTTCTTTGAAGCCTCGAACTACTAAATTTCATTTTTCTGAGTGGTTCTACGTTATCTCTTATTGGTGCAAGTTGTTTTCCATAAGTTTACAACAGTCAGTCTCTATGAAGTACTTTTGTCTGTTGCCATTCTGATGAAACAAATACTTTTCCATAAACTTAACCGTATGTGTACTTTCTGCTATAACACAAACACATGAACAGACATCTATTATTTTTCCACTAAAACAAAAGAGTACAATAGCTTTCTAACTATCAGTATTGTGTTTAAAAAAGGTTAACATTAAAATCAAAGAACCATTGTTTTCTTGTGAAATAATTAAGCTTCTTGTACATCTTAAGTTTCCTTCTTCTGTCTCCGTTCTGCCAATTTATTCAGAAATTTCTTTAGTTTTAAAGCACAATGTGTGAACCATGTTGAGATCATGATTCATATAAAACAAGTGTTGCTTTTTTAAAAAAAAATTTTCCCTGAGTACAGTGATGCATACCTATAATCCCAGAATTAGGAAGACAGGAAAAAAAAAGATCATGAATTCAGGGATAGTCTGGTCTATATAGTGAGTTACAACCAGTCTGGACCACATAGAAGATTCTTTCTCAGGAACAAATAAAGTCTAGAGATCGGTTTTGTCACAGTCCTGGATGCTAAAAGGTTCAAATCAAGTTGCCAAAGGCTTCTTTGCCTTCAGTGTTTGGTAAGGGTTCTCATCCTATAAGAGAACTTTGCCGCTGTGCCTAACAAAGCACAAAGAGGGGGAGGAAGGAGAGAAGGGATAAGAGAATGTAATTGTATCTTCCCTTTCTCCTGCTCTCATAGTTCTCTCTCTCTCCTCCTCTATCTTCTTTCTTCTTTTTCTCCTCCTCTTCCTTCATAATAAGCTTATTATACATTTTATTTTCTTCTTCATTTCATGATCATAGTTGTATGGGATCAGGGTTCACCTCCTGTGACCTCATTTAATCTTATTCATTAGTGGTTTTGAGAATTCCACCTGTCTTCCCCTGCTTTCTTTCTTTCCCCCATTTTCCTTTTCTTTTCTTTAAATTGATTTTTATTGAGCTTTACATTTTTCTCTGCTCCCCTCCCTACCTCTCCCCTCTCCTCTTCAACCCTCCCTGCAAGGGTCCCACGCTCCCAATTTACTCAGGAGATCTTGTCTTTTTCTACTTCCCATGCAGAATAGATCTGTGTAAGTCTCTCTTAGTGTCCTCATTGTTGTCTAAGTTCTCTGGGATTGTGATTTGTAGGCTGGTTTTCTTTGCTTTACGTTTAAAAACCACCTATGAGTGAGTACATGTGATAACTGTCTTTCTGTGTCTGGGTTACCTCACTCAAAATAATGTTTTCTAGCTCCTTCCATTTTCCTGTAAAATTCAAGATTTTTTTCTGCTGTGTAGTACTCCATTGTGTAAATGTACCATATTTTCATTATCCATTTTTCGGTCGAGGGGCATTTAGGTTGTTTCCAGTTTCTGGCTATGACAAACAAAGCTGCTATGAACATAGTTGAGCACATGTCCTTGTGGCATGATTGAGCATCCTTTGCATATATACTCAAAAGTGGTATTACTGGGTCTTGAGGAAGGTTGTTTCCTAATTTTTTGAGAAATTGACACACTGACATCCAAAGTGGCTATATCAGCTTGCATTCCCACCAGTGATGCAGAAGTGTTTCCTTTTCCCCACAACCTCTCCAGTATAAGTTGTCATCAGTGTTTTTGATCTTGGCCATTCTTACAGGTGTAAGATGGAATCTCAGATTTGTTTTGACTTGCATTTCTCTGATGACTAAGGATGTTGAACATTTTCTTGCGTGTCTTTCAAGATCACCAGGATGTATGATACTACCAAGGAACCTGAGTGAAGGATTGCTTACAGGAACAACTGTGCTCCAAAGCAACTACACTGGAAAGTTTTCCCCTTCCCAATAGCCAGTATATGGACACCCCACTTCAGTTAACCTACCCCTGCTGATATAGTCTAGCACTTCCCAAGACCACCAAGCTATGTGCAATCAAAGCAATGGGTCCAGAATGCATACAAATGCCTGGGAGGTGCAGAAAGAAGTGTCTCATCAGGAATTCCCAGGTGAGGGTTCATTGACCCTCCTCATCTATTCCCTTTGAGGTCAGCCATCAACAGTTTAGCTAGTGATGGTCTCTCGTTCTCTTGCAAGCAGAACTTCTAAATGGATGGAGACAGTGGTTATTTTGTTTGGAGGACTGTGTTCTCCATCACTTGCTATACAACGTATCTTCAGTTCTTTCCTGTCAGAATTTAGGGGAACCAACCACTGAATCTTAGGAGGAACAAAGTTCAGGCTTTTACCATTATTATCACAGATATTGTAGGCTGGTCTGGCTGACTCAACTTCTGCTTTCAATCTTCTCTGCCCTGCTCTTTCCATCCTTTAGCTATAAAAGTTAAAATTTTCACTTTAAATTGTAATAAGCATATGATTGACATCTTCCAATGAGTTAGTTAGTATCCTCTTTCTTCCTGTAACTTAGCATCACTATCTACGTATGCAGTGACCATCTTTGTCGTACGAGGTCTGAAGGTACATGCTAGCTCTTGGGAGTTTGGAAAGAGCCTAGGTAAACAATAGTGTTGAGACCTGCATATTGGTAGACTTTGTGGCATGTAATCAGCTTGGCAAGTGCACCTCCAGGAGATTTAATCTGGCATACAGGAAGTGACTCTGCTCTAGTAGCTAGAACAGGCTCCAAGTATAATATTACCTAGCTCTTTATTGAACAAGCCCTTTGTCTCTTAGAGTTGAGCTACATAATTGCTCAAGTTTCCATGGGTCTAAAATGATGTGACCTTATGGTTAACATAGTGAAGCAATTGATAAAAAGCCAGGGCATTTCCAAATAATACAATAATGATTCCTTTAAAAACTTTGTGCAAAGTTAATATTATTGTTGGCTTTCTTAATATTCTTGTTAATTTTTCCATAGCGTCTGCCTGATTGGCATTTTTTGAGAGACTTATTTCAAATTTGTACCGACATTTTTGCATAGAGATAGGGACGTATTTTGTATAAGCTATAAGACTGACAAATGTCCCAGTTTCTGTCCTGTTTTGTTAGTAGCTGCTTCTGCTCTCACATATGTGACCCTGTGACTACAAATTGACCCTTAAATATACTGTTAAGCACATAATTTAAACATGACAAGATAATCAATAAATCTCATAAATATTGATGTTCCAGGGAGGAGCTGCATCTTCTGCTAGAGATCAGAATGTGGAGTGCAGCACCCACCCAGTCATTCTTCAAAAGTCCTAGAGAGAAAGCTATTGTCACATTATTTTTGCTTTCTTACTGTGTCATTACAGACTGTGTCAAGGATGCCTGTCAGGCACTTGCACCAACAGTGTTTTGAAGCCGTGACATCATTTTGACAGTAATTTCCATTTTTCCATTATTCCATAAGAAGCCCCTCACATCTCCTTTTTTATGGCAACCATTTTACTGTCTAGGAACTCAGATGTCAACTGTGTATGTTGCTTCCAGGAAAAAAAAATACCGAAGAAAAAAAAAGACAGGTGGGCTCTTAATTAATGTGCTAAGGACTAGAGCAATCTTTGTACATCCTGGTAATATGATAAAAAAGCTGATTGAACTGGTTTCCCCTTTAAGTTCTTGCTTCATGACACCCCCATTTTTCAATCTCTTAATAGCACCAGCTCTATGGAAGGAAATCCTTGGCCTCACCAATGCATTCATTTGCAAGAATAACATCAGTATGAACGACATAAAACAGAGGAAGCTGTTGATTTCTCCAGGCTCTTTAGGCTGTCACCGTCTTCGTTCTCCTCATTCACACTTAGAGTAAGTGGTTACACTAAAAACTTGCAGCTTATTGATGTCTCCTTCGTCCTTCACTGCATCTTTGCATCTGGCTCCATCAGAATGGACATTGTCACATGTAATATGTCCTACATGAGGCAATGAACTCAAGGAAGAATGAACCATGTTTGTCCTTGGAGCTTGGGGATGTTATAAACATTTCCAAGTCCTTAAGCAGGGACCTTTTTCATTGCTTGATCTGTGCCCAGATGCACACAATATAACGATTTGGGAGAGAGATATAGTAGAAAAGAAATAATGACTTCTTATCCTGAAATGATGGCGTATTGTGTAAGGAACGAGTCGGACACACCTCACAGTCCCAAGAGTTAGGACTGAATTAGGATAGTTAAATCATTTAGTCACTCAGTAACTATTAATTGCTCTAAGTATATGCCAGGAACTTACAGTCAAGAGACAAAGGTGGGAGAGAAAGTCAGGACCTGCCCCTTTGTAACCAGCCTCTGGCAGGATAGGTACAAGAACATTGTTGTGATAGCTTGTGGCTATAATTTCCCCTAAAGACCCATAGGCTAAAGACCTGGCTTATAGCTATTGAGATGAGAGATTGTGGAACATTTTAGAGGTGGTGCCCCATGGGAGGTATGGTCCATGGCATATGTGTAGAGGCCATAGGATAACCTTTGGGACTTTGCATCTCCTGCAACTGTTGACTCCAATACCAAGTTCAGATCATCAGGTTTGTACATCAGATGCCTGTGTCTGCCAGTCTTTCTTTCCAGCCCCTTTTCTCTCCTGTAAACTTCCTGGGCATGAGATGAGTTGTTTTTCTCTGACACATGTTCCAGCCACAATGTGCTGCTTTAGGTTGAAGACAGCAGTGTTGATTAAGCCTGAACTAGGATTTTCCAAACTGTGTCCAAATTTGCAAATTGATAATCTCAGATAACTTTACAGTGGTGGACAGTGAACAGACACAATGTTCAATAAAATGACAATCAATCCTGAAGGATGGAGTTTATAAAGGAATGAATATAATAGAGCAAACGGGTCAAGTGATGAGGTCAAGAAAAAGAATGTAGTTAGAGTGACTTTGAGGTAAGGAGTATGGAAAGACATAAGGATGCCCCCAATCCATCTTTTGATCAAGATAAACATCAAACTGTCGCACTCTATCTGGTATATCCATTCTAGATTTCTGTAGTTTATTGGGAACAAGAAACTTTTAAAGTAATACTTGAATGGAGACTATTGTTCAATTTTGATTACTTCCAAAATTTAGCAAGGACATTCACCCATATCCATCTCTCAAAACAATGGAGCATCCCTGTATGTGATCCTCAAACATCTGCACATAGATGGTAGGAATCATATTACAGACAAGGAAAATTGTCTTCTAAGTACTAAGTACCTGAACTCTGGCCTTTGATATCTGCTGCTCATGGAAGGGCAGAACACAGAGCAGCTTTGGTCATCCAGTTACTGTGCATGTCTGAAATGTAATTGCCCTGTGAGTGAACAGATTTCCAAGGAACTTCTCTCTCTCAATCTCTCTCTCTCTCTCTCTCTCTCTCTCTCTCTCTCTCTCTCTCTCTCTCTCTCTCTCTCTCTCTCTCTCTCCCTCTCCCTCTCCCTCTCTCCCTCTCTCTCTCTCCCTCTCCCTCTCCCTCCCTCTCCCTCTCCCTCTCTCTCTCTCTGCATTTTAGAAGCTATACATTGAAGATCAAGATCAAGTCATTTTACAAAGTAATGACACATACTGAGGAAAAATTCCTGAGCATACCCAAAACACATGATCAGAAATGACCTGAAAGCATAGATTTGCACCTCCGACTGATCCTCAGCATAACAGCAAACTACAATTTCTTTTAAAGGGGAGCCAGTGGTTAGAAAGGAAGAGAATTATCTTCCCAGATTATTACATTCAAATGTCCAATTTATAAGGAAAACTCGGGAGCCATATTTTCTATATTGCTGTCTGTTGCTATGATAAACACCATGACCAAAAGAATGTGTGCGGGAAAGTATCCATTTGGCTTACATTTCCTGAAGTCTATCATTGGGGTAAGTCAGGGCAGGAACTCAATCAGCAAAGGTAGAGAATATGGGATGCTGCTCACTACTCAGTTACGAGGTCTACTGAGCTTGCTTTCTTAAGTACTCCAGGACACCCTGCCATGAGATGGTAAGGACCACAGTGAATCCTTCCTATAGCCATCGGCCATCCAAAAAAGCCCCACAAACATGTCCATAAAGAATTTCCTATATCCATCAGCCATTGAACAATGGCCCACAGATATATACCCATAGGCTGATTTGGTTGAAGCAATCTGGAAAAAAGTGAGACTCCATTATACATTGTTGGGCTATGTGAAGTTAACAATGATGCAGTCTATGAAAGAATAAATTATGGGGCTGGAGAAATGCCGTAGGGATTAAGAGCGGTGGCTGCTCTATCAGAGGCCCTGGCTTCCATTCCTAGCACCCACTTGGCAGCTCACAACTCTCTGTAACTCCTCCATTCAAGTGAATCTGGCTCCTGTGCATTGACATGCCTGTAGGCAAAACACCATTGCACATAAATTAATAAGTAAATTATTAAAAAATAAAAAGAAAGAATACATTATTCTGTCACCTCAAAAATAAAACAAATAAATAAAAATGGCAGTCAGAAAAGCATGGTGTAGTCAAGGGAGAAAATAAACCAAGAGAAACTGTCCTAAACAGTTTTCATGACCAATATATTACATAGATATTTAAATATAATCTTAAATATAATAAATAATAGTTTACAGGAAGACATGAAACAACAAAGATCATCAATGAAAAGAAAACTTGAACTGCCAGTAAAGAAATATAAATCAAAAGAAGGAAAGAAAAGAACAAAAAAAGCTAATTTAATTCTGGACTAAAAATTATTAAATAGCCCCAAGTAGGCAGTGGTGGCACACATTTTGATTCCAGCATTAGGAGGCAGAGGCAGGTGGATCTCTGGGAGTTCTGAGGCTGGTCCCATCTGCAGAGGCAGGTGGATCTCTGGGAGTTCTGAGGCTGGTCCCTTATGCAGAGGCAGGTGGATCTCTGGGAGTTCTGAGGCTGGTCCCATCTGTAGAGGGCGTTCCAGGTCTGCCAATACTGTTTCACAAGAAACCCTGCATCGAGAAACAACCAACCAAACAAACAAAAAATAAAATAAACCATAGCCCTGAGATTTGACAAATGGGATTACAAGACATTTGAAAGGTCTTGCACAAGAAAGCACATGGTTAGCAGAGCGAACAGTTTACACACTGGACAGGACGGTGCCACTTACACCACGAAAAGAAAGAAAGTGAAGCTGAGGAAGTACGGAGAAGGTAACAACGTGAGTAACATGAAAGTGGAAAAGAATCTACTAGGAGGGGAAGAAGATAAGACAGGCGTGGGACGAGGAAGGAAGTTTCAAACAAACAAACAAACAAACTTTATTTGCAAATGACATGCTGATGCTTAATAGTATGTATATTAATTAAAAAAGAATAACATGGGAGGA
Organism: Arvicola amphibius; assembly: GCF_903992535.2. NCBI lineage: Eukaryota > Metazoa > Chordata > Mammalia > Rodentia > Cricetidae > Arvicola > Arvicola amphibius. The sequence goes on from NC_052059.1 coordinate 21,424,275, forward strand.
GGGGAGGGGGAACTGTGGTCATTATGTAAAATAAGTGAAAAATACTAATTAAAATAAATATTTTAGGTGAAAATAATAAAATTATAACAAAGAAAATTTTTATTACAAGGATTAAAAGACAGTTTTGAATAACAAGAAGAGTGGGAATCAGCACATTTGAAGATGAGGGAGTAGAAATCCATTGAGTCTAAGGAACAGAAAGAGAAACTATTTTAGTATGAATGGTGTCTAAGGGAACTGAGGGACCTCTGGAAACCCATAACGTACATTTTGAGTAAGAGAAAAAAGAAAAAAAAAGTTTAGAAAGAGAATATTTTTAAAGCAACTGAAAACTTTCCAGATTTGAACACTTTAATATAAATGTTGCAAAATACAGCAAACTTCAATGGGATGAATTACAAGAGACCTACACCATAGCACATTATAATTATGTTGTTAAGAGCCTTTTGAAACAAGCAATAAGTGACTTATCACAGACAATGAATCTTTGATCAGACTGCCAAAAAGGTTTTCATCAGAAATTTTGGAGACAAGAAGTCAGTGGACTAACAGTTGAAAACAAAATTAGAAAACAAATTCAAGTCAGTATTTGAAGAATCCTATATTTTTTTTAAAAAAATTGTTCCTTTTTTATTGTTTTTACTGAGCTGTACATTTTTCTCTGCTCCCCTCCTTTTCTCCCTCTCTCCTGTGACCCCTATGCTTCCAGTTTATTCAGGAGATCTTTTCTTTTTCTCCTTCCTATGCAGATCCCTATATGTTTCTCTTTGGAAAACCATTCTTTAAAAAAAGAAAGAAAGTTAAGATAGACACAGACAAATAAAAGCAGAAGAACTTCACTATGAGTTCTACCATGCAGAAGATACAAAAGAGAGTTGCTGCACATAAAAAAAAAAAACACTCCTCAGTAACTTGGGGGTTAGAAAGAAACAAATGTGTCAGCAAATGCAAGCATGTAGTTAACTATAAACACTGATATTATAATAATGATATGTAAATCACCTTTGTGTTGTCTATAAAATTTAGCAGATTGATGTGTTAAAAATAATAGTCTATATTATGGATGTAACATGTGTAGATGTAATTTTAGGAAGACTGCAACGGAAACTGGCTGGGATCTGCTATTAAAGTCTTGGGGACTCTGGACCCCCAGACTCTGACTTTCTTGTAACCCTCTCCCTGCTGGAGTAAACAACTTATTTTCCAATGCTTGCAGCTGCTCTGAGCAAACTACTTGTTTTGCAGCTGCTCTGAGTAGGAGACCCTCAAAAGTTCCTGATGGTAGGGGAGTGGTTTCTGGTGGGCTTGCAGCTGAGAGTTAGGGTGTGATCATTAGTCAAGGAGACCCCATAAAAGCTGCCTGGAACACAATTAAGGGGGCAAATGTAAATGGATTAAAGTCTTCTATCAGAAGTCAATGAATAGTAGGATGGTTTTAAAGTTTCTTTCTGGCTGTGCTGTTTCTATAGTGACTGACTTTGTAAGATGCAATTTCATTGAACATGAAAGCATAGAAAGGGTATTCCATGCAAGGAGATCACACGTGGAAATAATGCTATCAATCCAAATAACATTTAAATAGTTAAGAATTGCTCGATGTTTTATAGTAAATGATGTTTCAGAACAATAGCAACATAGAACAATTAATAGCATTCAAGTATATAAGGCAAAAATGACCCAATTGGAAACATATTTTCTTTAATCGAAATTGGAATACTCAATACTTTCAAAATGGATAAAAAAACAGAAGTCAGATAAGCACTTTACAGTGAAGAATCTTATTTAATAGCAATGGAATATATACTTGCTTCATGTCTTTCCAGAAAAGACCATAAGTTGGGCAGAAAACTGAATCTCAATAGAATTTAAAGTATAGTTCTGTAGTGTAACTTATCAGAAAACATTGAGATGAAGTTAAAAGAGTAACATTAGGAAAGTGAGAAAATTTATGAGTTCACAGGCATTAAAAAACAATCTTTAAAAACTGTATTTGCTTTTAAAGAAAAAGTTTTGCTATCAATCCCAAGATGACCTCAAACTCATTATATGCCTCAGGATGTCTTGAAAAAATTGCCATCTTTTTGCTGGATTATAGGCATGTGTCACCATTCCAATAAATAAACAAAATGCTCTCACATAGTCATTGATCAAAATGGAAATTTTAAGACAGAGCAGGCCAGACTTTGAGGTGAATGAAAATTTGTGTCTGAAACCACCAAAATTCATCAAGCAGTGCTAAAAGGAGGTATTTACATCAATAAACATGCAGCAACACATAAAAGACTTCAATCTTATAACTTAACTTTACACATTAACTCCCTGGTAAGCAAAAACAAGCTAAACTGAGAGTTTAAAAAAAGACGGGAAAAATAAAGAATGGGACAAAGACAAGTGGAATTGTAGATAAATAATAGGGGGAAAGAAGTATCACAAAAAAAAATAGTTCCTCAAGAAGCTCTACAGAATCAGTAGAATTTGAAATAAATGAAATTTTAAAAGAGAAAAGGCTCAAATTGCTAAAATAGAAAGAAAAATGAAGACATTGCTACCAAATCTAAAGCAATAAGGGCTCACAAGAGAGTGTATGAAAACAGCTGTATGACAAAAGAAATGGATGACTTAGATAAAACTAGCAAAACCTGCTGACACTAACCCACTAAGAAACAGAAAAGTCTTAAATGACTTATATGTAGTAAAAAATTGAATTAGGGCCAGTGAGATAGCTCAGCTGGTAAATAAAGTTGCTTATCATTGAAACCTGGAGTTTGACCCCTGGGTCACATGTAAAGGCAGGCATAGTGAGCCAACCTTAGTCATAGTGAGTTATACTTTGACATCTGCCCCTCCACATCATGTATGTGTGCACCCACTAAAAGTAGATGAAATTTCTTAGAAAGAAGATTGAATCATTAATAGAGAATCCGGTGGAAATTTCTTGATTTGATGGCTTCACCTGTGTCATGCAATAGAGGAACTAAGGCCAGCCCTCCCCAGACTTCTAAAGCATTAAAGCCAATGTTTTTATTGGAAAAGGAAGTTTTATGTATATAGGCTTTCAATGTCTGCTGGGTCACATATACTAGCCTTTGGCCCAGAACACTTGCTTACCATAGTCCCTATGGTGAGCTCATTGCTTCATGTAGAAATGATTTCTCCATTGCAAACTCAGTGTGTACTCTTAGGTTCTGATTAGGCATGTGTGTCAATGATCCTAAATAATACTTCTTTTTTTTGTGTGTGTTTCAAACTCCACTAATTTTGTTGCCACAGGAGAAGAGTATTTACAGGCCATTTTCTCTGGGTTTGCTACATAAACAAGTTCGACGTGGCCAATGAATGCTTAAACTATCAAATCTAATGTTACCATCAGGACTTTACTGTATTCTCAAGTAGTAGAGTGATGCTTTCAGTTTGACAGTGTCAAGTGAGAGCAAGATGTAATGTGTAGGATTGTTTAGATTTCCTTCCTATACCTGGAGAGTGACATTATGATAATCTTTGTTAATTCCACATAGTTGAGTCCTCTTTAGCATTTTGGTACAAAATATATGGTATTCTGTTCTATTACTCTTATATAAAACTAAGAAAGATGCGATACAAAAAACTGCAGACAAATCTTCCTTTTATATATTTAAAAATACTAAAAATCGACATCTTTAAAGGATTACATAGCTCATTATATGAACATTATTACCAGAAAGGAAACAAGGTTAATCACACAAAAGTCAACTAGGATAATATACCAGGATAATGCAACGAAGGAGAGAATTGCACAATCACTTTGACTACTTCAGGAAAAATATTTCTCCCTGAAACAATATCCTATTGTCATAAAAACAAGAAATTAGCAGGAAGGTGCCTCATCATTATATAGCCTAAATAAAAACCTGAGTATTAAGCATCACTCATCAGTGGATTAAAAACAATCCCTTTGATTCAGCAATGCAGCGAAGGTACCCACTTTTCACCTTGGCCAGTTCTAAACACTAGAATATTAGAAACTCTAGCCAGAGCAAGCGGGCAAGAAAAAGGAATAAAAACCCTCACCTTCTACCTGCTTCCCATCAATGCCTGAGACAGGTGGGAGAGTTGGCTCTGAGGTCAGAAGGGCACAGAGCTGCCCTTGCTGCAACACTCAGGAAAGCAGGCCCTGTACCTTGCGTGTGCAGCACAAAAGAGCCAACCCAATTGGCAGAGGTGTGGGTGAGCCAGTCCTAAAGTAGCTATCATGTGAGAGCTGTCCCCATTACTCATCTAAACTGTAGCAGCAAGGGCAGGTGATAGACGCCTTCCCCCTCCCCTCCCCATCAACTCCTGAGGCAGCTGGGAGAGCTGGTCTTGACCCTCATCAGCTGCAGCACTCAGGAGAGTAGTCCGCCTACCACACCATGGCAACACAGTAGAGCTGGCCTTTAAGGTGTAGTTGTGTGTGGCAGGGATCTTTCATATCCCTGAGGATATGAAAGCAGACCTGGCCCTGAGCCTTGCTCTTCCTTGCAAGGGGTGAATTTGCCAGGACAATGTAGAAGAGCTCACCCTGGTGGTGAGGACGAGGGAGAGCTGGTCATACTAATTCTGCATCTACCCAGGCCTCAAACCAGGATTATGTGTTGGCCCACTCCAACATTCACCCGATCTGTAATCTGCTGGAGCACATGAAGGGGCTGGCTAGTCCCATAAACCAAAAGATGCGGGATTTCTATAACACAGGTAAACTTCAGGGTATCCAAGAGGAATCCCAGTGAGGGCCCAATGCTGATAGTGTAGCAGAAACCAGACCAATGACTCTGCAATGAAAACTTGCAAATACACATATATGGATAAAAGAGTTTACAATTGGTTCACTGTGTCACATTGCAGCTCCCATGGTGATAATGATTTCCTCTTTTTTTCCTCTTTTCTCTTAAATTTATTTTATTTTATGGAGGGAGGTAACAATTTTAGGAAGTGGATACAAAGGATGTGGAAATGAATGGGATGGAGATGCATGATGTGAAAGAGACAAAGAATAAGTAAACAAACAAATAAATGGAAATAAGCCCCTGTTAAAAAAAAACCATAAACTTAGAAGAGGAAATAAAAAGCACCCAAGTTGGAAAAGGGAAGTAAAACTCTGTCCCTCTGTCAATGATATTAATCTGCTGCCCAAAGCACTGAGAAGCCTTCTACAAAGCAAAGACTCCCAAGCTAATGTGGAAAGGAGCAGGGTAAAATGTAGCACATCTACGTCCATGAAATTTCTATACAGTAAAAATGAAGAATCAGAATAAATAGGAAAATAGTTCAATTTCTAATATAGCAATGAGAATAAAATATTAGGAAATAAAGGTAACCAAGGAGAGAAAAAAGACTTGCACAACTGAAAAGTACTGACTATGTATGAAGGAAGATGAAAGTACCACAAGCTACAAGAAATCCTATATTCATTTAAAAAAAAAAAAAGAATACTTAATACTGTTAAGGGTGGTTGGCAGGGTGAGTGAATTACCCTAAGGAATCAACCAAAATAGTGCAATTGATAACAAAATCTTGATGATGTTTTGCATAGACATAGAGAGAAGAAGATGCAACTCATAAATAATCTTGAGTCCACAGAACATAAGCAAGCATCGTGCGGAGTCACAGTACCAAAGCATGGTAGAACTGTCATGAAGACAACTAGGTAGACTGATGAAAGAGAACACAGTGAAGAAATTCATCTTTATAGCCATGGTCAACCAGTTTTCAACAAGGATAGCACTACCATTCAATGGAGAAAGGGAAGTTTTAACAACAAATTGGTCTTAGGAAACTGGATATCTACACGCTTTAAAAAGATGTGTGATCTCACCCTCCACAGAATCAGATTAAAAGCAGATTCAAGATTTACATGTAATTCCTAGAACTATAAAGATCTTAGAAGAAATCATAAGGCAAAAGGTACCACACTGGATTTCATAAGTATTCCTTTAGTAGGATGCCAACTGATCGGAAAATAAGAGGGAAAATAAACAGACTGGATCGTCTAGAAAAGTTAAGAACTTGATTTATGCATTTAAAAGCTCACGAATGCATATAAGTATGGTATGATTAATAAAAACCCACAGATACTGGGGTTCAGCCTGAAGGAAAAAAAAAAAACCAGCCAGCCACTAGCTCTTACCTCTGCCTCAGTCTGAAATGACGATCCTGCCTCCAAGAATCTCAGAATGAGACTGTGTCTGAGAGCTGTCTCCTGCCATCTTATATTCTTCTGTAGGGCTGGAACTAAAGGTGTGCCACCACTACCACCCAGTTTCTGTGGCAAACTAGGGTGATTAAAGGTGTGTGTTGCCACTGTAAGGCTGACCAATGTGGCTGTTTTACTCTCTGCTCTTCAGGCAGGCTTTAATTATTAAAATATTAATGAAATATCACTACATATTTCATATTACATATAAGTAGCCTTATATAGACTGAGCCAGTTGTGTTTAAGTCTTTGGGAATAAATATATGTAACAACAAAAGAGCAAAGACAGGCCATGGATTTGAAAGAGAGCGAGGATAGAGACAGAGATAGGGAAGTGTTCAGAAAGAAGAAGGGGAGGGGAATGGTGGTATATTATAATCTCAAAACATAAAAGAAATGTTTTTTTAAAAGAGGAAAGAAATGGGGATAGTTCCTTGAGATTTTAAAATGTTCATTCTTAACATTTGTTCCAATATCCGTCCTGAAGACAAAGAAGTGAGGTGTGAGAAATGCAGAAAGTGAAAGCATTGGATCCGGGACAGGTGGGAGAGGCTGAGTACGCAGGGGCTAGCCATTTCACACACAAGTTTCCTAAGCAATCAGCAAATAGAAATGTGGTTCCAGAGGAGACGTGAGCAACTTGATGTACAGAACATCATTAAACTCAATTATCAGAGGCAGAAGAAATCCCCTTAGGTCATCAAGAAAATAATCAAATGTAGCAAAAAGAAAACACGTTTGGACCAAATATGTACTCATTCAGAAAGGCTCATTTTGCCACTTGAGTGCAAAGAATTTACCATGTAAATACACATACTTGATTTCCTCCGCAAATAGTAAATATCAAATGCCACAAAGGCCAAATACAGATACCATGTTTCTTAGATATTCTTTGAACAATGTTAATTAAGAAGTTAAGAGAGATAATGAACCTCAATTTTCTATTTCTTCATGCAACTGAAGGTGATAACACCAGAGCCACTGAAAGTATTGAACAGAACCTGACGTTTATGATTCCCTGAGCATGCAAAGGTAAAATTCCATTCTAAATATTGATTGACACAGCTCCGTTCTGATTGCTGCCTCTGAATTATCACTGCTTCCATAGTCAGGAACACAAGTTACTTGAATCAGAACTAGATGGAGCAGGGCAATCTCCCTCTTGCAAGGACTCAGGCTTGCTGCTGCCAATGAAGACCAATCAAGTTATAATGGGCTCTAATTAGCACTCCGCAAGCTGTTAAATTCTTTACCTGCAGCTGAACGGCAGTTTAAAAGGTGTGAAATTTTTTCTTTCCTTTGAAAACATCACAGAGTTAATTTTTTTCCTAATCTCTTTCTTATATCTTAAAGTATTTAGAAAGAACAAAAGTATAAGGAGAAAAGATGGTTGAGATGTGAGAGGTTGTTATTATATATTTTTTTAATCTTTTGGGATCATAGGATACCTGTTTTGGCTGCCATCCCTCAGTTTTCAGGTCTATAAAATGGGATGGAAACAAAAATACCCACCTTGCAGAGGCATTGTGAAGAATAATTATTTAGTGTTTATTATACTCTTTGAAGTTGAAGAAAATGATTTATGTGCTAAATTATAATCATCAACCTAAGCCCAGGAAGAAATAAAAAAAAAATAAAGCTGGCTTTGCATGAAGAGAAACTGTATTTTTGATGCCTGTAGTTTTAGTTCTAACACTAACAAAAAAAAAAATCCCACCCAATTGACAATAAAGCAAAAGTAGAGAAGAACCTTGTTATGATGTCCCCCCCCCCTCTCTCTCTCTCTCTCTCTCTCTGCTGCTGCTGCTGCTGCTGCTGCTGCTGCTGCTGCTGCTCTGGGTAGCGTCCAGCTCTTCACTTGCAATGGAATTGTCTTTCTCACATTATATCCATCGTTCTATGTCCTTCAATGTGGAAAAATAAATTTAGTTACATGCAGTTGTAATATAATTGTGCATGAAAAATTATTTACAAAAGAGAGAAAAATGGTCCACTAGCCACATTTGAGTTTGCTTTATCTTTATAGCCCCTCCTTATGTTATGCAATTGCAGTTACACTCCTAGAAACTTTGAATCATATTGTGGGTTTCCTTGGTGTCATTTCAGCTTGGAAACACTGTCACATTAACAGTGTCATCAATAAAGCTGCAAATGCCCGTTGAATGTTTCACTCTTTAACAGGCCCTATTTGGAGCTGAATAAGTGAAGTAGCATCAGCTAGGGTATTCGCCAATCTGATTACAGGGGAAGACCAGCCCAGGCACCCTCTCCACTATTGCTAGGAGTCTTAGCTGGGGCCATTCTTCTGGATTCTTGGGACTTTCCCTAGCATCGGGTTTCTCCTTAACCCCATTGTGGCTCTCTCTACCAAGATATCTTTCATTGCACTCCCACGCCATCCCTCCATTCTCCTCCTCTTTACTAACTCTCCTCCCCAGTCCTTGGTTCACGCAGGAGATCTCATCTAATTCTCTTTCCCGGGGGGGATCCAAGAAACTTTAGTAGAGGACCCAAGATAATAGAGGGGTTACAAAGAAGAAACCTCGTGGAACAAAATGTGGGGCTACAGAATAAGAAGTGTCCAGAGCTGAGAATTTTTGTTTTGTCATGATAAACACACATTTTTATTTGCAAGGCTTCCCATGGGTCATCATATTTCTCTTTATGTTATGTTCTAAAAATCTCGCTTAGGCTCTATGCAGAAAAGAAGTGAAGAAACTACTACTATATGGTTGTTTTGTAGTAATATATGATACATCATAGTTTGTCCTTGCTCAGCAGAGAATCACCCCTCAAAGTGTTGCTCAAAAATTTGCCAATGCCTCACCATTTCTACAGCAGATGTTATAATCTTTCTACCTTAGGAATCCATAGACATTGTTGGCATCTATTAAAATCCACCATTAGAAGAGTTGAAGAGGCAGCTTGGCTGTTAAGAGCACTTCTTGTTCATCCAGAGGACCTGGGTCTGATTTCCAGAACTCACATGGTAACTCACCACCATCTATAAATTCAGTGTCAGGGGATCAGACTAACAATTTCTTATGACTTCTTCAGGCACCAGGCATGTATATGGCACACATATGTACTTTTAGGTGTAACAGTCACACAATAAGATTTTTTAAAAATATCACTGTTAAGAAGTAACTCTGGATTTCTTAAGCAGTACACTGAAATACATCTAAATGGATACATATTCTAAGAGATAAGTCTTTCATTAAAGTGTGAGGGATTGCACACAGTACAAAAGACAGGTACATTCTTTTAGTCAAAGGAGTTAATCTTGACTGTTTGAAATCAGGTTATCTTTTTCAAATTCTGTAGATTACAAAAACCTTATATTGCATTTGTCCTTTACATCTAGGTATTTTAGTTAATGATTTTCAGAAATCAGGTCACCTTTCTCAAATTTTGTAGATTGTACAAACTCACCTACCTTGGTCCTCACTTAAACCTATTAGTTAATGATTTCAAGATGTTAGCATGCAGATAAAAAAATCTCAATTTCCAGAGCACTGTCATTTGGATAAAAAAAAAACAACTAAGAATCTGGTTAAGTAAAATATTCAAAACAAAAAGCAGTCACTTGTCCAGAAAGGTAAAAAACTAATAACAATTTCCACCTTAGAAAATATTCAAAACAGAAAGCAGTCACTTGTCCAGAAAGGTAAAAAACTGATAACAGATTCCACCTTGGAGCTAAAGTGGATCTCTATTTCATGTCATTTTGCTGGACATGGGCAGTCGTATTTTTTGAATCAATCTATTTCCATGATCCATGTATAAACTAGATGCCAGTTCATTTGGAAGCATCAATCTCATATGCAAAGTAGGGCAGCAAAGACATAGGATGCAGTAATTTTCTTACCATTGCAGTCAGGTATGTGCTTACACACACATATGTATACACATCCACTAAATGTTATAACAAGCTATTTTATCCTATGCACAAAAGCTAAAACCAAGAGAGTTCAACCTCCAGGTTATTAGTAGCTCTTCTTTTAAGTTCTGTCATTGTCCAGTCTCACAATGGGACAGGAAAAACACTAAGGTTATTAGTACTTAGTTTGATAAGCTATCATCAATCTGTGTCAATTCCACAACTTTGAAAATTTCTTAGGTAACACATTTGAAGATTAATGAATAACTGACTTTATTTTGAACCACTGTAACTTGACTAAACAAAACATATAACTTATCATCTATTATTATATACAAGAAAAGGCTCACAGTTTTAGGCATAAATCTTTAAGATTGAAATCCATAACAGAGAGACAACAAACTTTTGATAGTTAAAATGTAATTTTCTACCCTATACCAAAACTGAAGTATGATTTTGAAAGTAAAGTATAATTTTTATTGTAAATAAAATATTCCTATTTTATCATACTTTAGAAAATAAGTTTTAGCTATTATTTAAACACTGTGTTAAAAAGCATTTTAATTTAAGAAACATTGAAAAGCAGGGCTGATAAGAATAATGACTAAAAAAGTTGGTCAACTGAAGTAATATTCTGTCTGAGTCCAGCTATCTTCGTTTGCTCTCTCTTTTTGCACTTAAATGGTAGTACCACATGTAACTTTTTTCTTTCTCCTTCTCCCTCTTTTCCTTCATTTTAAAAATATATTATACTGCTAGGACAGAGTGACTCACTGATGCAAGGCAGGGCAGGAAGAAACTCAAACAGGACTTGACACAGAAAGCATGGAGGACTATTCTTTACTGGCTTGCTCTCTGCCAGTTTTCTTATCTAAATGCTTAGATATGGCTCCTCCCACAGTGGCGCACACCTCCCACATTAGACATTCTCTACCCACACTAGTCACTGGTCATTCAGTTCTCAAAGACACGGCCACACGTTAATCTAATAGAGGCAATTTTTCTGTTGAGGCGTCCATCTTCCCAGGTGATTGCAGACTGGGCCACATTGATGATAAACACAAAGCAGGACATTAGCTAATGGAATGAAAGAGCTTAATTCTGAGGCAATGACATTTTGCATTTGTACATGGTATGCATACATATCTTTGGGGGAAGTTTTGGTCTTTGAGGTTTGCAATAGGAGGCAAGCTTAGCGGTCCGTCTCCTAATGACTGGTGCGAGGTTTTTTCCTCTGAAATTCTTGTACACTTTGGCAGGTCCAATCAGTGTTTCTGCAGTCATAAGGCAAATGTGTGTATGTGGGGCGGGGGAGAGTGGAGGTCAGAGAGAGGAAGATAAGCAGTTTCTGTTATTAGGTGTGCTTTGATTCGTTCTAAAAAGTGTCTATCTCACTTATCAGAGTACATATAAGCACCCAAACCTTATACTGCCCAGTGGCTAGCTACTGTCTTTGGGTAGGCTACTCCCTTTCCACATCTCTTTACTCCTCTGGGCTCCTCCGTGCTTCACCCCGTTTTCAGTGAGATTCTCAGTTAACACGAAAACATTCCCTATGTTGGCATGCCGTCTCGGTCTCAATTATGTTCAGATTTTTATCTGCTGTCCTTATCACTATCTTAAGGTTTCACAAAGGGAAGCCTCTGGAATCAGCAGCTATATATCTTTTCACAAAGAATTACCCAAGCATCTAAACGAAAATTTCCATGAAAGCCCTAGTTAGCTGGCATTATCCAACTAGTGTGCTCATTATAAAAGCATGGAACAGGGGAGGTGACAGGATTCTTAGTCACCTAGTCAAGAACTGACTAGCCTAGCATCACCTTAAACAGCCTTCTTAGAGCCTGGATTTTTAATCCCCATCCAAGTAAACACTGGTCAGAGCTGGCATTGAGGAAGATAATTTCATTAAAGCCTGAAATACAGACGCTAGTTTCGAAGGACAATCTCTTAAGAGGTTTACAAAAACCAAAAATTTCAACTGAATTTGACCAAAGGAATTTCTCCAAGGGTAACGTTGTACTGTGTTGGTTGTTCTTGGGTAGTTATTTCCTTTATTCCATGTGTACCTTAAAAAAACACTGTATCGATGCTCATACTTTCAGCTATCCTATGTACTCAGTTTTAAATATCTTACTCTGAACTCTTTTCCTGAATCTTAAATCAACACTTGAATATAGTCACTGGTCAGTGCTCTAAATGTTATAAGACTAAATGTAAACTTAAGTTTGTACTGAAATTAATATACATTGAACGTACTTCCCAGAAAGAAGTAGATTCTCAATAAAGGAGAAGACTTACTTTTGCAGTTAATTGTCCAATCACCAAATACGTTTTTGTATATAACACTCACACCTGAAGAGACTCATCGCCACCGATGCTGGTACCCATATTGAAAAATTCAAATTTAACTGAATTCATGCCTCTCTCAAATCTTCAACTTTTAAGCAGCTTTACCCAACAAATTAACCTTGAAATTTTATATTCTGAAATGTATTCATTACTATTGCTCTCTCAGAGGAAAAAGGCTATGATAAATGTTTCTCAGAATAAAGAATCATTGCTAGCAATGAAGCCATTTATATTTATATCATGAGACAGTTATCCATCAGCCTTTATTGTTTTAGTTGAGTCAGGGTAGTAGAGACATTTGTTGGTTTGTTTACAGATAGGGCTTCATTTTATAGATCACAGGAAGGACTTGAGTTCTTTTTTTGTTTTTTGTTTTTTTGTTTTTTGTTTTTTCGAGACAGGGTTTCCCTGTAGTTTCTAGAGCCTGTCCTGGAACTAGCTCTTGTAGACCAGGCTGGCCTCGAACTCAGAGATCCACCTGCATCTGCCTCCCGAGTGCTGGGATTAAAGGCGTGCGCCACCACCGCCCGGCTTGGACTTGAATTCTTGAATCTTCTATGTCAGTCTCCTCACTGCTGGCATGATAGCCTTGCACTACCATGCCTGGCTTTATAGCATGATACTCATTTTTTAAAAAAAAAAAAAAAAGATTTTGATTTGAGACTCTCAAGTTCTGCTTTCTTGTGGTAATGTTCATAAGTACTATACTTCATCCCCTAAGTTCTGCAGGCCAACATTAATGAAGGAAAGTGCATGAGATAGTCCTTGCTTCTCCTTTGTAACACTGAGATACTCTGTGATTTCTTAAGGAGTTTATGATACGCTAAATAGGAACAAAAGCAAAATGATTAGAGGAAATGCAAGCATCATTATCACAATTACTTTTCCAAATTATAGGGCTTTTAGCCCACAATTATCAAACTTAGGACTCAAAATACCGGTATAGCTTGCTCTCTTTCCCAGCAGTAACCTGTCTCCTCTTGGGAAATTCAACCTTATCTTTCACCTGCCAAAGATCAGTCTCCCAGACAAATTGAATCTTTTTTTTTTCAAGGCCAATTTAAGGCAAAACCCCAAATTCTATGGGGATTACTTTGAGTCTCTGTTTCTTTCCAATTCCTGATTTGGAGTGCTAGATAGATCTTGTGGAAATAATTAGCAGGAAGAGGCCCATGATATTTCTCTTTTTAGCCCAAGAGGAATTCGGATTCCTTATATCCTGCATTCTGTGTGGAGTCTCATCTCTGTTTGCTTACTTAATATAAGCATCTAAAATATCCTTCATGCTATACTAGTCTTAAGACTTAATTACATTTAAAAGTTGCACTGAAAAATTATCTTTCTGAACAGTCCTCAGATATACAACTGGGTCATCCTCTGTAGTCCACCTGAAATGATGTAAATGGTGCAGATAAAAACATGTTTACACACTAATTAGTCCAAAAATGAGTTCTGAAATTCACACATGAGCCAGTTCTCTCAACTCCTGCTTTTCCTATCCACCCTCCACAACCACAGAGAAAGCTACAGACAACAGAGATCTATTGTCATATTCTAGGCTTTTTCTACTAATTTCCTTTCATTTTACCATTTTTCACAGCCTTGTAACTTAATACATTCTTTCATCAATTCCTTTTACTCCTGGTTACTCATTACTTCTTAGACTTAGTTTTCCAATATGAACTTTGAATTTTTTTTTTTTTGCAGTGTGGTATTTGCCATGACTGACCCCCTTCCTGGCAATGCTATTACTCTAGTTCGAGAATTATACCTAGTGTCAACCTTCATTACAACATTAGTTATGTGTGTTATTAGTTACTTTTATGTTGCTGTGATAATTTGGGTCTAAGGATATGATGCTTTGGAGAAGGTCTTCTTTTGTTTTCACAGAGGATGAGGCCCTGTGCATTGCTTCTATCCCAATATGGTATGATAGACCACGCCCTCCTGAAAGGTTGCTGTGAACACCCTCAAGATGTTCTGCTTTTGTTTCTACAGAAGATGAGAAACTATGAATTTCTTCCAGGCTAAAGTAACTTGATGGAACAAGATTCCCCAAAAGGTCTGCATGAACCCTTACTATTCTCTGCCCAACAAACAGCAGAAAGCAGTTTGGAGAAAACAGCATCCAAATTCCCCAAAATGAATGTTTATAAATGTTTATTTTCATTTAAAAAGGGTTGGTTGTAATAATGGTCACAATCAATTTTTAAAAATAAAAATAAGGGGATTATGATATAGAGATGAATACTTTGCATTGGTATGGATCTTGACTTATTTAATCAAATTTAAGGTCAAGTTTGTTATATGAATATTTCTACTCTAGTTTAAAGTATTATGTTTATATAGCTCTTTTAAAAATGTGATGTGTAATTTAAAATTATGTATTAATAGATAGTCATCTATAACAGTCAAACTTTTAGTCATTTAAGTTAGGTTTTCTAGATATATAGAGATACATTTCAGTTAGATAGATAATCTTCAACACTTTAAAGATAGGCTCACAGCAAGCAGGGGCACCATGGCTACTTTAAGAGAGGTGCAGTAAAAACTACAAGGCTTCTTTAAAAACAGCTGCCTCAAATGGCTCTGGCTCTTTTGGGAAGTCTGGCTACAGAGCATTTTGATGGGGATTGTGATCAGAGTGCTACAACTTGCTTAATGGCAACATAGACCTGCTCTGTGTGTAAAAACAGGGAGCAAGCATGAGTCTCAGAGGCAGAGAACATGTCTCAGCCATGTTGGACTGGGTGGAGAAGCAAGCAGGGCTGTGTTAACTTAGTCATGCCCACTCAGCATTTTAAGAAGAGGTCCTGGTCAGAAAATTATTACAGATACACAATAAAAACAGATTCAGATTTAAAAAAAAAATACCTCAAATGGGTCACAGTGTTGGATAAATGTATGTAGGCTTGGAAGAGAGAAGAAAAAGACTGCTGCAGGAGCTCCTTCCGCTCCTTCAGCCAATAGCCGTTAAGATATACCAGTCCACTTGGGCATGGTCTCTTTGGCATGAAAAAGCAGCAGTAGCCATGTGCTCCCTCTCTTGCTTCACACTCCACTTCTGGCTACCAGACCCTTTTCCTGGTTGTACAAGGGGTTATTGTCTAGGACAGTGATCTGTAAGTTTTTCCCTTTAAATAAACAACCCTTTTATTAATCATAATTCCAAACTGGTGTTGGATTGTTTTGTGACTTCCTCCTTAAAAAGATTATAGAGAATTATAAAAAGAAGTAAATAGTTTATGAAAAGAAAAATAAAACAAAGTCTTTAAAGAGACAGAGTAAACTTGCAGAAAAGTAAGAGTAAGAAAAAATAGCCATGTAAAGATGGAAAATACACAGAGAGTCTGGATTATGTATAATATTGTGTTTTCTTTGAATTATTTGACTGTGAAACAGCTAAGTACAGAGAGACATTTTATTGTGTGGGCTGCTAAGCTAAACCAGCATAGACATTTTAAAGGTATCTTGACTTCAGAAATTGGGTCTAAGAATTTGTTGCTTTGGAAAACAGGTTCTTCTTTTGTTTCCAAAAAAGATATGAACCTGTGGAATCCTTTCAGACTAATGTAGTTTGATGGGACCAAGGTCCCCTGAAAGATTGCCATGAACACCCCTCCCAAAAAGATTACTTTGCCCAACAAAAAAAGAAGCAATTTGGAGAGAATTATGCTCAAGTTCCCAAATATTGTTTATAAATATCTGTTTATATTTAAAGGGGGTATGCTTTAGAAATTTTCATTGGTATGGATCTTGGTTTACTGATATAAATTTAAGATCAAGTTCATTATACATATATTTCTGCTCCTGATTAAGGCATTGTGCTTGCTTAGCTCATTTAAAAATGTAATGTATATATATATTTTGGATATCAGACCTTTGTCTGTTGTGGGGTTGTTGAAGATCTTCTCCCAATCAGTAGGTAGCCTTTTTGTCTTAATGACAGTGTCCTTTGCTTTACAGAAGCTTCTTAGTTTTAGGAGGTCCCATTTATTCAATGTTGCCCTTATTGTCTGTGCTACTGGGGTTATACGTAGGAAGTGGTTTCCTGTGCCCATATGTTATAGACTATTTACCACTTTCTCTTCTATCAGATTCAGTGTGTTCACATTGATATTGAGATCTTTAATCCATTTGGACTTGAGTATTGTGCATGGTGAAAGATCTGATAGGTCTGATCTCCAAAATATATAAAGAATTCAAGAAACTAGACTTTAAAATGCTAATTAACCCAGTTAAAAATGGGGTACTGATCTGAACAGAGAATTTTCAACTGAAGAAGTTCAAATGGCCAAAAGACACTTATGGTCATGCTCAACCTCCTTAGCCATCGGGGAAATGCAAATCAAAACAACTTTGAGATACCATCTTACACCTGTCAGATTGGCTAAAATCAGAACCACCAATGATAGCCTTTGCTGGAGAGGATGTAGAGTAAGGGGAACACTCATTTATTGCTGGTGGGAATGCAAACTTTTGCAACCACTTTGGAAATCAGTGTGGCGGTTTCTCAGGGAATTAGGAATCAACCTACCCCAGGATCCAGCAATACCACTCCTGGGAATAGACCCAAGAGATGCCCTATCATACTACAAAAGCATTTGTTCAACTATGCTCATAGCAGCATTATTTGTAATAGCCAGAACCTGGAAACAACCTAGATGCCCCTTAATGGAAGAATGGATAAAGAAAAGTATGGAATATATATGCATTAGAGTACTACTCAGCGTTAAAAAACAATGACATCTTGAATTTTGCATGCAAATGGATGGAAATAGAAAACACTATCCTGAGTGAGGTAACCCAGACCCAAAAAGATGAATATGGTATGTACTCACTAATTAGTGGATTATAGCCATAAATGAAGGACATTGAGTCTATAATTCATGATCCCAGAGAAGCTAAATAGGAAGGTGAACCCCCTACCCCTAAAAAATATGTAGTTATCCTCCTGGATATTAGAAGTAGACAAGATTAAAGGCAAAAATGGAGAGCTTGGGGGTGGGGGTGGGATGGGGGTAAGGGGAGATGGGGAGACAGAAATGAGAGGGGGAGGATGGGAAGAACTTGGGGGAATGGGACAGTTGGCATGGAGAAGGAGTGGATATGGGAGCAGGGAAGTATATATCTTAATTAGGGAGCCATTTGAGGGTTGGCAACAGACCAGACTCTAAAGGGGTTCCCAGGTGTCCAAGGAGATGTCCCCAGCTTGTTCCTTGAGCAGCTGAGGAGATGGCACCAGAACTGGCCTTATACTATAGCCATTCTGATGAATATCTTGTATATCACCATAGAAACTTCATTTGGCGATGGATGGAGATAGAGACAGAGATCCACATTGGAGCACTGGACTGAGCTCCCAAGGTCCAAATGAGGAGCAGGAGAGAGAACATGAGGAAGGAAGTCAGGGCCGTGAGGGGTGTGCCCACCCACTGTGATGGTGGGGCTGATCTAATGGGAACTCACCAATGCCAGGTGGACTGGGTCTGATGGAGCATGTTATCAAACCAGACTCTCTGAAAGTGGCTTACATGGGGGGATGACTGAGAAGCCAAGGACAGTGGCACTGGATTTTGATTCTATTCCATGTACTAGCTTTGTGGGAACCTAGTCTGTTTGGATGCCCACCATCCTAGACCTGGATGGAGAGGGGAGGACCTTGGACTTCCCACAGGGCAGGGAAACCAGACTGCTCCTTGGACTGGAGATGGAGGGGAAGGAGGAGTGGGGGGAGGGGGAGAAAAATGAGAGGAGGAGAGGAGGTGAAAATTTGTAATAATAATAATAATAAAAGAAAAATATAATGTATAATTAAGAAATAAAGATTAATATATAATTATCTATAATAGTCAAGTTTCTAGTCATGTTAGGTTTTCTAAATATATAGAGATATATTTCAGTTAGATCTTTTCAAATATTTTAGTTAGATCAGTTTCAAATCTTTTAGAGACCTTTTGAATAACATTTAAAATGTTTTATGAGTTTAAGACTTTTCATGACAGTGAGACACATATGCACCAGGCAGCACCAACTTCAAGAAGATGATGGACATTGAAGATGCTCCTTATGGACTTGGTTAGCCATTTGGGCAAGAAACTGCTCTTGCCTGGACTGCTTGATGTTCTGCTGTATGAAATGCACATGCAGGACCTATAGAAAAATGACTGCTGAAGCTACCTAAGGAAAGTGAGACAGTTCTTAGGGATTCCTGCTTTATGAAATAGTCTGCTAGACATTCTTCAGGACACAGGAGAAAGCAACTGATGGACTTTGCTATTACAAGTCAGAAGAGGTCTTCAAATTTCCTGCACCATGGAAAAGTCTGCTGGAAACTATGGGCTTGTAGGCTGAAGGTGGATGCTCCAATGATACAGAATAACTTTGGGTGACTGTGCAGGCAGTGAGATGTCTGTCAATTCCATAATTTTGGAAGTTGATTATAATGCACTTCCTGTTAACATAGGTAATATTATATCTTTCTGGAGTCTTTGATGGAGTTGAAAATAGATAGTTATAATTATAGTTTTCCTTAGTTATGATAACAGATGAAGTAGATATAAATGTTGTAATGTAATTCTTGCTTGATATGTATTTTGTTATATGTAATTTTACTATGTTAAAGTTAAAATCTTCCTTTTTATTTAACTAGAAAAGGGGAGGTGATGTGAGATTCTCTCAGTATGCTGTGAATACCATTGGTTAATTAAGAATCTTTCTTGGCTCCCTCTCCTCAGCTGCTCAAGGAACTAGCTGGGGGCATCTTCCTGGACACCTGGGAACTCCTCTAGAGTCAAGTCTCTGCCAACCCTAGAATGGCTCCCTTAATTAAGATATATAATTCCTTGTTCCCACATCCACCCTTCCTATATCCCAACCATCCCATTTCCCCAAGCTTTCCCCATCCTCCAGATCCTATTGTCATACTCATGAATATCTTGCATATCATCATAGAACCTTCACCTGGCGATGGACGGGGAAAATGACACAGCCCCACATTGGAGCACCGGACTGAGCTCCCAAGGTCCTGATGAGGAGCAGAAGGAAGGAGATCATGAGCAAGGAAGTCAGGACCGTGAGGGATGCGTTCACCCATTGAGACGGTGGGACAGAACGAACGGGAGACCACCAACTCCAGTTGGAATAGGACTGATGGAACATGAGACCAAACCAGACTCTCTGAATGTGGCTGATGGTGGAGGCTGATTGAGAAGCCAAGGACAATGGCGATGGGCTTGGACTCTTCAGCATGGACGGGCTCTGTGTGAGCCTTGTTAGTTTGGTTGCTCACCTTTCTGGACTTAGGGGGAGTTGGGAGGACCTTGGACTTAACATAGTGAAGGGAACCCTGATGGCTCTTTGGCCTGGAGAGGGAGGGAGTGGGGGTATGGGTGGAAGGGAGGGGAGGAAAGGAGGAGGAGGAGGAGGAGAGAAGATGGAAATTATTAATAAAAAAGAAAAAAAAAGATTCTTTTTTGGGCCTGGCAGGGCTGAATAAAGGTAGGTGGGGGGAACTAAACTGAGTGATGGAAGAAATAAGGTGGAGTCAGAGAGGCGCCATGGAGCTACCAGAGGAGAAAGACAGAGGGTGCTATCTGGAACCTTGCTGGTAAAATCTAAAATAATGGCAATAGTTTAATTCTAGATGTAAGAGCTATCTAGGAATATGCTTAAGCTATTGGCCAAACAGTATTTCAAATAATATAATTTCTGAGTGGTTATTTTGTGGTCTGTGAACAAGCAGCCTCCTACAACACGTCTTGACATCCCAACTTTTATTCCCAAATATAATTTTAGAAATAATTCAGTAAATTGATTTTATTTTTATATGTGACCCCTGTGATGAAGCTGGGAAACCTGTAGAAGCACTGAATTAAAGTTATTGCCAATTTTGTATATGTTATTAATTTTCAACTTAAAATCAGCATTGCCAAAAATCACCAATGTATCATTCAAATCCAGGCATTCCCAGCCAGATTCACGTCTAGATTTTCTCCTTGAAAGCTGTGCAGTCCTAAGCAGATAATGTGATTTCGACTGTGCTTCATCTGCAAAATGGGGCTTGATAAACACCGTGCCAGCTCAGAAAAATGTGTCAAAATAGCCAACTAACTCTTCCAAAGAAGCTGTTAGGAGGTTTCTGTTTTCAAATCCCATACTCATTTATTCTGTTGTCTTAAATGTGCCTCTTTGTTGGTACAATATACAGCATCACTGTGGAATACCTGGGCTTGTGTTCCTATTGATTTACTTGGAAATTTGTTCAACTTCTTAGATTCTCAACTGTTATGGAAAGTTCTCATTCATTGTCTCTTTATTACTTTTTCTTTTCCCCTCCTTTCTCCTCTCATCTATTCCTTTCCCTTCCTTCCCCCTTTCTCTCCACTCTGCTCTCTGTAATTTCTTCCAGAATTCTGATTAAACAAAATTCCTTCATTTGATCATTGATACCTTTTAACCTCTTAAATTTTACCTTTTCTTTCTCCAAACTGCATCATCAATAATTTCCTTTGACTTCATGTGTTATTAAATTGAAAAAAAAATCTGTACATTGAGATTTTAGTTTTATTTATTCATTCTATTTCCATTATCTCCACTTATGTTGGAAATCTGCTACTTTAGTTCTTATGTTGTTGTTGAGTTTATTCTTCCCTGTAGAGAGTCAATTATTTTCTTTTTTAATAATTACAAACTGTTTGTTTCAGCATATACAGCCCTAACAAGTTGTTGTATCAAAGGTCTATAATCCCAGAACTTGGGAGGCCCAGAAAGGGGATCAAGTTGAGCTATCCTTGGCTACAAGAGGTTCTGTCACTAACTGAGCAAGTAAACGCATCTGTAATTCCAGGGCTTTTCTTTCCATGTTAAACGATAGTTTATGGGGATTTTCTTTTCCTTAGAAAATCACCAAGATAGGATACAAATTTATTTCTCTACAGATGACAGGTTTCTTGTTGCTCATTAGGCCCCCTCGGATACTACCCATTGCAGTCATTTCAGCCAGTCACTTCCTGAGGTTTCTGACGAAAGTAGGTTTATGCTAGCTTTAGGCATCAGTCCTTTTGAGAGTCTTTTATTTGTGATCTTGAATCTGAGTCATGAACTTTCATCTTACACTCCAACTTTGCTCTATTCAGGTTCAAAGTAACTTGCTTTGAAGTCTTTTTGAAGAATAGGAGTTGTTTTCCGCTTTACTTACCCTTAAGGGTACCATCAATTAAGATCAGGCCAAAGCCTCCAGTCAGAGCACCATTGGTAGGCACTCAGGGTTTAATTCCTTTGACTCATTTCCAAGCAGCTGTGAAAGACACAAATCGTGGTTCTGCTAGAACACTCACAGAGAACTGGATACCACAAAGAAGGGTACTGATACCAGAGATTAGGATGGAGTTCGTGGTAGTGTCCACAAGAAAAGGACATGGAAGGAAGTTCTGCAGTCCATGTTTCTACTTTTACTTATTTTAGTTTGTTTATGATTATAATTTTTGCCATGCCAATGCTTACATGACATTTAAAAAGATGTATTTCAATATTTATTATTTATTTTGGGTAAATATTTCAAATATTTATCCAAGAATGAGGCTTAACATCTTATTCTCTGAGAGGGAAAATAGTTCATTTCAAAGTATAAAATACATTATTCATATCAAGCAGTATTGGTAAAATAAAATATCTCTTATTTTCTGCTTTTATCAATTGATTTTATATATCCTAGTTCATTATAAGTATTAAACAAATATCTGTTCACTAAATTTCTTTTTCTTGTATCTTCAGTGGCGATTGGATTTTGTAGCTTTTTAAATAGGATGCAACTTTGGTTATTCTTCTCCTTCCCTTAATGATACATCAAATAAAAAGAAGGGTGAACCATTTAAACAGTACTAAGCATTGCCCCAATACAGCAATGGGAAAATGTGCTAAAACCCATTCAAATGGTTTAGCTTGATGTCCTTGAGGTAGGACTACAAACATATTCTTATTTTATCTAGTGGATATGCTTTCACAAGAAGCCCCACTTTTAGGAATTAAAGGACTTTCATGGCATGGACTTGTTTTCTGGACATTTAAAAAATTGTTGATGTCTGAATTCCTGTTACCACTTTAAGATGAAAATAGAACTTGGCATCTGTTGCTTTTGCTTCTTCAGCTTTTTTCAAATTGAGTAGTAGCCCTGGGACTGTTTAATTCAGTCTTTTCTTCTCCCAGGCTCAGTTACAAGATAAGTCAATCAAATTTTCTTTCCTGAGAATCTGAATCTATAATGAAGTCACAGATGTTCAAATTTATTACATTATCAGATTATAAAAGACAGTATCCTTGAGTTCTTGCCTAGAATTCCCAAGCCAACTAGTCTAATTCCTTTTAATTCTCACTTTTATTTGTTCAGCTTTTCTTTTAATCATAAAACTACATAGCATCCTTTCAATAAAGTCCTGTTCTTCTCTTTCTATTGAATGAAACTAAAGAATCTTAACAGAAAAAATTTATTCATTAATTTTTATCATCGACAAACCTCCATCTAGGGTCACAGACATACTTAACCTTCAAATGTGAATGTGCATTGAGAATAGTGTCCCATTCAGCAAAAGTAAATAGAAATATTAACAAAAAAAGACATTGTAGTTATCTCAAGAGTCAAGAAGTTTCAAACTCACTTCTATTCATTGCCTGTATAATATAACTTATATATAGGCAATGATTCTTCTCTCTATAAAGTTTCATGCTCCATTGTGTAACTACACATGCTATGATGGATTGATTAATATATGGTATTGTGAAGTATCTTATTTCTGTGGTTAGAAAAGGCTTGCACCATCTGAACTATTCTGTTTTATGGTACTTATGATTGAGAAGTAGAGGAGAAAAACAAATATAATCATAAGAGAAAAAGAGAGGTAATCATAAGAGAAAAGACTAGGAAATACAATACCTTAAAAAAACTTTTAAGTTCCAAACATAAAAAAGAAATATTCTGAACCTTTGATTTAGCAGTTCTCTTGGAAATCTAATATCAGAAAATAATCTCAAATATAAAAGTACATTAAATTTGTAGGCATTGCCAAGCAATCCCTTCAACAGTAAGGAAGATGGAAATACCATACAACATTGCATAGATGCTGCAATTGTTTAGCATCTGGAACAAAGCATACATACAAGTACCATTACACAGACAGAATAACTTATATATAGGAATATATATGCATCTATATCTACATCCTATGAAAAAAAGGCCATGGATTTGAAAGAGAGCAAGGAGGATTATATGGGAGAGTTTGAAAGGAGAAAGGAACAGGGAGAATTATGTGATTATATTAAAATCCCCAAAAGTAAAATAAAAATAAAAATTATTATGACAGAATTTACCTCCTAATTCTAATATATTTTTAACATCTATGAGGAGTATTTTTCCATCTTTGCCATCAAAAATTCATTTTTATTGGTAAATTTAGATGACTATAGTGTTTATAAGTATAGCTCATTAAAAATAAAAAAGAAAAAAGAAATTTAAAAATATTAATGCATGTAGAAATCTCATATTACTTCATATGTGGAAGACACAAACTATAGATATTGAATGATATATTAGAACTTTAGTTTTTAGAATTATGATTAATCTATTAATTAAAAAGGAGTAGCATATTTGAAACCATTGAGAGATTCTTTAAGGTTTAACATTGTTTAATGAAAAATAGAAGTGATTGATTTTTTTTGAATTTTTATTATGTTTTAATCATCAAACATAGTGGTAAATTCTTCTGATCTCAGCATTCAGTAAATAGAGGCAGGTTAATCACAAGGCCAGCATGAGCTGCATTGAAATATATATATATATATATATATATATATATATATATATATATATATATATATAAAATCTCCAAAAGAACAAAACCAAGGTGCTGGAGAGTTTTCTCAACAGTTAAAAACTGAGAACCTGGATCAAACTCCTAGCAGCCATGTTTGGCAGTTTACAATGTCTGGTAACTCCAGCACCCAGACTATCTAACATGTCTGCACTCCCCAGCGGCCTGTACTTGTATGCATATACCTAAACAGATACACACACACACACACACACACACACACACACACACACCACAAAAACATACACACAATATCCAGAAGTATTAAAATAAAAACAAACATTAATACTATATATTAGAATGAAAAACAGTCTTTGAAAAATAATATTTCTTGGAGTTTAATATTAATCAAATTATCTGAATGACTGGACAATTTCCCACATACAAGCAAGTAACTTCTCTGCAAGTATTTGGGTGTCTGTTAAGAAACCCTTAAGATTTAAACTAATCCTAAACTTTCGTTTTCAGAAAAATGTTCTTTGTTAAAAAATTCATTGTTCTTAATTCTAGAATAAGTATGGTTTAGCCCATGCTGAATTTATATTCTGAGTCATATAGGTAGGCTTTGGTTAAAACCATTTTGATATTTTTAATTTTAACATACAATATACACTAAAGAAACGCTACACCTATTAGGCTATTCAACATAACCTAATGAGAAAAATGTCTCTTTCTTGGGAAGAGACAGACCTTCCTTGGTCAAGATCCATGTTAATATAGAGAGAGGCTTTTAGGAGCAAGATTTACTGATGTAGAAAACACTTCAAAAGGACTTAATGTGCTCCCGGGTCTATTTGAAACCTCATTTGCAATGATCAGAGCTGTTTACTAGCCATTCCATGATTTCTGATAATGCCTTCTGCATTCATTTCTGTTGTTTCAGAATTTTATGTAGATAAAGCTCCTGGAAGCTGTCAGTCTTATCACTTGGAGATGGTAAAAGGGTTAGAAGCAGACTAATTGGGATGCCTGAAGTCCATCCCAATATACACAGAACAACACTGATCATTAATTGCAAGTGTAGACCATATATGATACCGTATCTATAGTGATTAGGTTTTAGCTAAACTTACCTGCTCCTTTCAGCTGTACTTATTTTCTGTTTTCATCTATTATTTTTATATCAAAGACAGAGAAAAAAATAAAATTGACATGATATTTTGCCAAAGGTTGTTGACTCCCTACTATTTTTCCTTCTACATAGAGACTGATGTAGAAGGAGATACAGATCAAGGAGCAAGTAAACATCAACTGTGATCCTTGGCTCAAAGACAAAGATTCTTAAAGACTAAGGAGGCTAATGGAGACCTGCCTGGGAGAGAGTTGGTCATCAGGTCTCTATGATACTTTTCCAGAGGTCAGGACAGTAAGTGTTCCATGCTGGTGATGCTCACTGAAACAATGGATCTTTAAAATAAATGAGAATCCAGTTCATCTAAAAGCTTCATATCTTCTGCAAAATATCCCAGTGCTTCCTTGGAAGAGAAGACAGTGAAGAAAGCTGAGGGTTTCAATATTCCCAATGATATACTTTTGGTCTTTTCTTTCTGGTCTCACCCCATTCATATTCTACAAGGACTAATTTTCACCACAGATTTTCATTTATGTTGATTGAAAATACAAAGCATTAAACATTGGCTCCTTGTTCCAGGTTTCCAGGAGTCTCATTGGCTGATCAGCTTTGTCTATGGACCATCATTCGGTACTCCAGCTGTTGGCATGAATAATCATTCGACAATGCCATTCACACTGAACATCTTCCTTTTCTAGTAAAAGAGACCTCATTTCTCAACCCCTTTAGATCCTTCATTGCTCAGGCTTCTCTGTACCATAAGCTGAACTACGCTAGCATTTTAGCCCTTCATTGACAACTTTCAATCATCTAAACTTCAAAGACCTCAAGTTTGAACTTCACACAAAGATTTGTTTAAAATGAGATTTTGCAATAAATTTAAAGAAATGGAACTTAGTGTGTCTTAATTGCTTTTTATTGAATCTATACCTTCAATTGTTAATAAGGCACATCACTTGGGAAATTATCTTAATGAATGATTATGTGTCTCCTAACTCAATTTTAATTAGTCAAGATCCATAAATAAGAATCTTTTAAAAATATGTGGAAAAGAGTTTCTCAAGTAGTCATGTGTTTTTTTAGATCAGAAGAAAAGAATTACTGAGGAATATTAGTATAATTTGGATCATATACATTTTATTAAATTAAGTATATTTTTATAGCTAATACTGAGTTACTTTATGTCCTTCAGTAAAAAAATTTGTTAATTGATCTCTACTTCACTAATTCCCATGTCAGAGAAGCAATGCTGAATAATTTAAACATAAAAGCAATTTGGAGTAGACTGACACACAGTAACTGAGTTCTGCAATATAGAGAACTTAGGAGGTTTGGGAGACTATTGACAGAAAGAATGTTAAGTACTTGGCTCACTAAACACTGCTTTTCAATACTTGTGGGAAGTTGGTGTTCAATATTACATACATCTACCGTGTCCAGGCTGTGGACATTGTGGGAAGTTGGTACATATATCTGTTGAGTGCAGGCTCTGAACATTGTGGGATTTTTTTTCTCAACACTAACCACCCACCCCCCACCTCTCCCCTCCCTTTCAACCCTCTTCCAAAGTCCGATGCTCCCAATTTACTCAGGAGATTTTGTCTTTTCTTCTACTTCCTATGTAGATTAGATCTATATATGTTTCTCTTAGGGTACTTATTGTTGTCTATGTTCTCTGGGATAGTGATTTATGGGCTGTTTTTTTTTGCTTTATGTTTAAAAACCATCTACGACACGCGTGACAGAAACGACATGTGTGGCAGAAAGGACATGCGTGACGGATATGAAGCATGCGACAAAATGACACATGTGATGGACACGACTCTTTTGTCAAAGAGTTTTTCAGCATCTAATGTGAATTTTTTCATTCAGTTTGTTTATATGGTGGATTGCATTGATAGATTTTCATATGTTGAATCATCTCTGCATGTCTGGGATGAAGCCAACTTGGTCATGGTGGGTGGTCTTTCTGATGTGTTCTTGGATTTAGTTTTCCCACATTTCTTTGAACATCAATGTTCATGAGGAAGATTGGTGTGTAGTTCTCTTTCCTAGCTGTGTCTTCGTGTGGTTTGTGTATTAGGGTAACTTTTTCTAATGCTGCAGTTACCCTAAGAGTCTGGCAATGTTCCTTCTGTTGCTGTTATGTGGAACAATTTGAGGAGTATTGGTATTGGTTCTTCTTTGAAATTCTGGTAGAATTTTGCACTGAAGCCATCTGGCCCCAGGCCTTTTTTGGGGGGGGAGGGGAGACTTTTGATGACTGCTTCTATTTACTTAGAGGTTATAAGTCTATTTAAATTGTTCATTTGGTCTTGATTTACTTTTGGTATGTGGTACCTTTCCATAAAAATTTTCATTTCCTTTAAATGTTACAATTTTGTGAAGTATGTGTTTTTGAAGTATGACCTGATCATTCTCTGGATTTCTGAAGTGTCTGTTATTAAGTTCTCCTTTTATTTTTGATTTTGTTAATTTGACTATTTTCTCTTAGCCTTTTGGTTAGTTTGACTAAAGATTGCTTTATCTTATTGATTTTCTCAAAGAAAAACAACAACAAAAAACTACTTATGAGTGAGTACATGTGATAATTATCTTTCTGGGCCTGGGTTCCCTCACTCTAAATCATATTTTCTAGCTTCATCTATTTTCCTGCAAAATTCAAGATGCTATTTTTTTCTGCTATGTAGTACTCCACTGTGTAAATGTACCACATTTTTCTTATCCATTCTTTGGTCAAGATTAAATTTCATTTAAAGATATATAATAAAGTATATAAGAGGATAAACACTTGAACAATATAATTTAACTGGTTGTTTAAATAATTCTTATAAGTATTGAAATATATAAAGACAACATAAAATAAAATATGTTATATAAATGATGGCTAAACAAACTTAACAGTGTTCTAAAATACTTCCTTTGTCTATGAGAAGAAAATAATTATAAATATTTGTATACTTTGCATTTCATAAGTTAAATACTGCAAATTATAATAAAAACACTCGAACAACAGTAAAAGAATATTTAACTCTCATTTAGTAATAGAATAACTCTCATATAGGGTAGTGGATGATGAACAAAAATATAAAATATATTTTTAATCAAAAGGAGAAAAGAAAAAAGAGAAACTATGTGTAGAAAATTAGGAACCACCAACTATGTTCATTTACTCAGTCACATCAATAATTACATTAAGTAAATATAAGTGATCTCAAGCCTCAAACTAAAGATAAAAGCAATCAGGATCAAACCCAAAATTGTGTGATGTTTATAAAGACACATTGAAAATAAGAGGCCAAAAGAATATTGAAATAAAATACAGAAATGATACACAGTGCAGAATGGAAATGAAAGCTTCAGTTTTAAAAGTTTGGTAAAAAGCCCATGATAATGGCAGAAATACATTCAAACCATTAGTAATATAAACTGTCTTTTATGAATACCGTAACATAGTTTCAATGTACAGTCAAACCCAAAATTATGAGCAACTTTTAATAAAATAATCTCAGCAATTGATTCGATAAAGAAGCGGTAAAATCCAGACATTTGAAAAACCTTAGATCATAATGTTTGCCAATCTAACCTCATGGGTCACCTATGGGAAGCTTCATTTACTATAGTGTTTTTGAGGAATGGAACATGGTTAAAAAATTGTTCATAGTGTGGCAATAATGTGAATCTTGGCAAATATCATTTTTTCTTTGAGTACAGTTGATTTGATCTATATATCATCTGTTACCGTGAGTTAACTAGAATATCTCACAAGTTCACAGACAGGGAAAAATGCCATAGGTTCATTTAAAAATGTGGGCTACAAATTAGAGAAGGAAACTAACAGCTCAAATACTGGATGGCATAGTTCCAAGATATATTTTAAATATTCACATTGGAAATAAATAAAAGATCATGTATGCAACAAAAACATAAATAAATAAATGTTTAACATTATTTCAGAGAAACTGAAAATTTTACTGAAATCTGCAAATTCTTAGTAAAGGAAACCAACTTCACGGGAGATACGATTTAGTAGTAGGTGACATGCTAGCACCTGTGAGGTCTGAAGCTCACACCACACCACACTGAAAGCAGAGTTTATCCAAATGAACAAAGCTTGAAGCTTGGAATATCTCTATGTAAATATTTCTCCACAAGAAATCCTGGGTCCAGATGGCTTCATGCTGAATAAGACATTTGATGGTATTTTCAGAAGGATCAAAAAGGACTACAAGAAAGGCGTTCTTCAACTTTAAACGGCTCACAACAGAAACCAAAAGCAGAATTTCATGAAAGCTCCAAAGGTTTCCAGGAAAACCTGCCCAGTGGTTTATAAATAAGATCAGATCCAGAAACAATGAGAAATAAAATCTACCCAAACCCAAACCTGAGAATACAATGTAATCTTAGAAGGTGAATTATGTTTGCATAGACAAAATGGAGAGGGGGCAGGTCATTATAGTGTCTCAGTAAGTAGAGAAACACGTTTGACAAAATTAATGATTCATGTTGAAAGTCCATAAGCAAGTGAGAGCAAAAGGAAATTTTTTTATTAAAAATTTCCATCTCCTCCCCTCCTCCTACCCCTTCCCTCCCCTCCCCTCCATCCATACCCCCACTCCCTCCCTCTCCAGGCCAAAGAGCCATCAGGGTTCCCTATTCTATGTTGAGTCCAAGGTCCTCCCAACTCCCTCCAGGTCCAGGAAGGTGAGCAACCAAACTGACAAGGCTCACACAGAGCCCGTCCATGCAGAAGAATCAAAGCCCTGAGCCATTCATTGTCCTTGGCTTCT
Organism: Arvicola amphibius; assembly: GCF_903992535.2. Classification (NCBI taxonomy): domain Eukaryota; kingdom Metazoa; phylum Chordata; class Mammalia; order Rodentia; family Cricetidae; genus Arvicola; species Arvicola amphibius. Next base: position 21,454,441 of record NC_052059.1, read on the forward strand.
CGGTCAGCCTCCACCGTCAGCCACTTTCAGAGAGTCCGCTTTGGTCGCATGTTCCATCAGTCCCATTCCAACTGGACTTGGTGATCTCCCGTTAGTTCTGTCCCGCCGTCTCAGTGGGTGAACGCATCTCTTACAGTTCTGACTTTCTTTCCCATGTTCTCTCTCCTTCTGCTCCTCATCACGACCTTGGGAGCTCAGTCCGGTGCTTCAGTGTGGGGCTCTGTCTCTATCTCCATCCATCACCAGGTGAAGGTTCTATGGTGATATGCAAGATATTCATGAGTGTGGTTATAGGATCTGGCCTTTTTCAGCTCCCTCTCCTCAGCTGCCCAAGGACAGAAAACAATCCAAAGAATCACTGAAACAAAAAGCTGGTTCTTGGAGAAAATCAACAAGATTGACAAACCCCTAGCCAAACTAATCAAACGGCAGAGAGAGAACACACAAATTAATAAGATCAGAAATGATAAGGGGGAAATATCCACAGACACGGAGGAAATTCAGAGAATCATTAGATCTTACTACAAAAGCCTGTATGCCACAAAATTGGAAAATGTAAAAGAAAGGGACATTTTTTTAGATAAGTACCATATACCAAAGTTAAACCAGGACCAGGTGAACATTCTAAATAGTCCTGTTAGTTGCGAAGAATAAGAAACTGTGATCAAAAACCTCCCTACCAAAAGAGCCCAGGACCAGATGGTTTCAATGTAAAATTCTACCAGAACTTCCAAGAAGACCTAATACCTATACTCCTTAAGGTATTTCATAATATAGGAACAGAAGAGTCATTGCCAAATTCCTTTTATGAAGCTACAGTTACCCTGATACCTAAACCACACAAAGACCCAACCAAAAAAGAATTACAGGCCAATCTCACTCATGAACATCGACACAAAAATTCTCAATAAAACACTGGCAAACCGAATCCAAGAACACATTACAAAAGGAAATTTTTTAACCTGATAAAAAATTAAGCAACGAAAACCTTAGAAGGGGGGGTGAGGTAGTAGCTTGGGGTCAAGGTGCTTACACAGCATGAGTGAGTGCCTTAGTTCAGTCCTCAGTGCACTCCCCCCCCCCCCAGAAAATCAGGCCAAAGAATAAAAACAAAGTGAAATTATGTAGACTAAAATAAGAGCAGTCCTACAACTATCATACTCAATGATCAAAAGTGGAGAGATTTCTATTTGAAATATGTGTAATGAGACAAAGAGATGTCTGTCATTTCTCTTCATTCCAAAAGGATTTTATCAGTGAAGTTAAACTAGGAAAAGCAATAAAAAAAAAAATCCAGGTGCTGGTTATTATGAATAACGGTGCAGCTGGGTAGTGGTGGTGGCACCATTAATTTCAAAACTCGGAAGGAAAAGGCAGGAGGGTCTGTGTAATTTTGAGGCCGGCCTGGTGTACAAGAGCTAGTTCTAGAAAACTCTGTTACACAGAGAAGTCTCGAAAACAAAAGAAAATGAATAATGGTGCTATGAACGTAGTTGAGCAAATGTCGTTGTGGTGTGCTTGAGCATCCTTTGGGTATGTGCTCATGAGAGCTATTGCTGCATCCTGAGGTAGTTTGCTTCCTGGTTTTCTGAGAAACCACCATACTGATTTCTAAAGTGGTTTGTACAAGTCCATAGAGCATGAGCTCATTTTTTGTTGGAACCTATTTTGTATAGCAGGATGCCTTGATCACTCTAATTTTTTAGCATTAATATTTTTTATTATACAATTTTACAAATTTTCACCTCCTCCCCTCCTCCCATTTCCCTTCCCCTCCCCCATCCCCTTCCCCCTCCATCTCCAGTCCAAGGAGCAGTCTGAAACCTTGATCACTCTTAATGTAGCAGGGAGGAGTTCTGTCCTGCCTCAGCTTGATGTGCCATGCTTTGTTGATTCCCATGGGAGGCCTTATGCTTTCTGAGGAATGTTTGGGGGCAGTGTGTAGAAAGGAGGTAGTGGAGAGAACCAGAGGAGAGGATGGAGGGGAAATTATGGTTATTACATAAAATGAATAAATGTGATGTTATTTTTGGAAAAGAAAAGAAGAGAAATAAGAAGTAGATGATATTGAGAGAAGAACAAAAAATTGTCCCTACTTTTCTAACATGATTATATTTGTAAGAAATCCCAAAGAATATAAAGATAAATTATTAGAGCTGATAAGTGGACTTAGCCAGATAAAGGAATATTAAGACTAATTGAACTACTATAAATCAACAATAAATGGAACATAAAATTTAAAACAGATATAATTTATAAACTTTCAAACATCTAGGAACAAAAATTGCATAAGACCTTTATGCAGGAAACTATAAATATTACTAGAAAATCTCACCGGAGTAGCATTCATGCATAGACCCTTGCTACCTGGTGTGTGTTCCAATGATGGCCGTATCAGCTTATCAGGGAACTCTAGAGAAGTTCAGACTCTCGAACTCTGTCCTAGACTTACAGAATCAGAAACTACACTCTGACAAGATATATTTGTGAGCTGTATTCATATGCTGAAACTTGAACAATGGTGTAGAAAGCTTGAAACCAAGAGATCTCAGGTCTCTCTATACAAAACAGACAGACTTCTGCAATCTTAAAGTTCAAACATGTTCAAATGTGTGTGTGAGTGTGTGTGTCTGTGTGTGTGTGTGTGTGTGTGTGTGTGTGTGTGTGAAAACAGGTACAGCAATGTATTTTTTGTGTCCTTCATTTTTTTCTTTCATAAAGTAGTGTGGTTCTATTCTTTATTTTGGATTCTAATCATCCCCTAAACTTCCATGTCTTAGAGGCATGGTTCCTAGAGTTAATATGATTGGAGGAATTTGGGGATTTAGAAGCCAGAGCCAAATGAGCAGTCTTTAAGTCATTGAGGGCCTGCTTTTGATACAGAATGAAGTAGTGTGCAGGGAAAGGTAAATCCAGAAGTAAAAGCAGGAAATGTAGTGATTGTTCATTTGTATTTTAATGAAAAAAGCTTACTCATGATATTATATATCATGTCAATCTATAGAAAATGGGAACTCTTTGGGAGAAGCTAGAGCCCTTTATTCAATGGAATCTTCAGTTACTGCCCCGTACCAAGTTGAACCAGAACTAGAAGTGTGCCTAAAGATCCTGTCTGGGCCTTTGAAACTAGAAATAGCATGACTATGGCTTTAATTCCCTTGTTCATATCATATCTCAAATGTCTACTATGGTCCAATTTAATATGAAGTAAATCCAGAAGTAGTAAATGAATATTACAGGAAATAGGTGAGCTTATCAAAAGCCATCCTGAGGTATGGCCTTGCAGTGAAGTTATATTAAGTCGTAAGCAATAGAATTGGGAGTCTAAAACAGATCTGTATATGTTTGGATATTTGACAGAAAATAAAGCTGGCGAAAAGAAATGTATGAATATCAAGTTTTCTACATTTGTGTTCTCTTTCCTTCACTGCTATCTTTACTTCTGGTCACTGATTTTGAAAAGAGGTGACCACTCCTCATAGACTGAAGTTTGTGCTGGTATTCTCTAATCTTCACAAACACCCGGAATAAAGAAAAAGAGGAAGCACTTGACTCATAGTTTTAGTAGATGCAGCCCACAGCAGGTGAGTGACTTTGCTTTGGGAGTGTAAGAAAGCATCGTGGCATGGCATGGAGCACAGGGTAAAATCATCTACCCTCCTAATGTTAGTAGACAAGTAGTGAGTGGGGATGTGTGGGGGAGAGGTCCCAAGAAGGGATATTCCTTTAAGGACACTTGGACGTTCTCCAGATGACTTGTCTTTATTTTAGTAGGCTTCAGTGCCTAAGGTTTCCACCAACTTTCAGTAGAACACAGGCTGGGAAACAGTCCTGTAGCTTATAGCTTTGGTGGATATCTCAGACACAAAGATGGGAAAGGTGGTAAATGTTTAGGTAGAGGTACCTCCCACTGCAGAGAACTAGACAGCAGGTTTTGTAATTTGTGCGTGAAGTTGGACAAGGAAACTGAGATACAGGGTTTTTAAGCTCATATACTTGGTTAACAGTTTCTATTTTTGAAAAAAAAATTCAAACCCACAGCTTTAGTGGGTATAACATGCATGCACTACATAGTTTCAAAATTGTTTTCTAAGACTTAAAGACCATTTATTTTCCATAAAATTCGGAACCAAGAAATAAATACAAGTATAAACAAATATTTAGAGAACACAAGATCACTTTGATGAACATTCTTTTCTGGGTATTAAGAAAATCCAGGAAAAAAGTTTTAAATCTCGAGGAAAACACTGAAAATCAGGATTTAGTTAAAAACACATTTTCTTTTTCTTTTTCTTTTTTTCAAGAGAAGATTTCTCTATGTAGCCCTGGCTGTCCTGGAACTCTCTCTATAGACAAGGCTGGCCTTGAAGTCACAAAGATCCTCCTGCCTCTGTCCAAGTGCTGGGATTAAAAGTCTGCACCGCCATCGCCCACTTTAAGACAAGTTTTCTTATTTACCTAATCAAGAAAAAGAGAATGCCAACTTTGAATAAGACACAGTTGGTGAGGGAGGTCCTACTGTCTATGTGCAACTTTCATTGGTTAATGAAAAGAAACTGCCCTGGCCCATTGATAGGGCAGAACCTTGGTTGGTAGGGAAAATGGAACTAAATTCTGGGAGGAAAAAAGCAGGATCAGAGAGATGCCATGGATCCATCGATCCGATGCCAGAGTCAGATGCAGAACCTTGCCAGTAAGCCACAACCATGTGGCAATCACAGGTTAATAGAAATGGGTTAAATTAATATAAGAATTAGCCAATAAGTAGTTATAGCTAATGGGCCAAGCAGTGTTTTAATTAATACAATTTCTGTGTGATTATTTTAGTTCTGGGCAGCCGGGATGAACAAGCAGCTCCGTCTTTGTTACACAGTTAATATTTTGTGTGTAGTGCCTTCAGATAACTTTGAACATCCATTTCTACTTGGGTGCCCTACTCTCTGACCTTAACAGGCATGTCATGTAACTGACAACCTCCTGTAGTCCCTGCTGCAAGGGATAGAGCACCCTGACCCCTCAGAGCAACACAACACAGACACACACACAATTGAAAAAATAAAATAAATCTATTTTTAAAATACAATGCTTCTTTCATACACACCCAGTCCTCTGATTTAATTTGTCTGAGACACAGCCGGAGAGCTGAGATTTATAAAAGCATTCTGAGTGGTTCTTTGTTTAGCATCGCTTCTAAAGACACTCATCTATGACCTCACAAGAGTAGCCTGGTTTCACCCACGTCTCCAGATTCAGGAAGAGTTCTCAGTAGTCCCTATTTCTCTTAAGGTAACATCTTTCTCTATACTCAATAAACCCTGATGCCTACTTCATTGACTAAAACTTATCCCGCATCCAGAGGTCATTTAATGTGAAGCTATACTCCTTTTCTTGGAGAAGTTAGCAATGTTGGCAGGAAACCTGGTTGCCTCTAGTTGTTCGTATGTGCTCCGAACTTCCTTTGTCTTCTCTGTGAAGCAAAATGGGTACCACTTCTGCCCCAGGTGGAAGTCACATCAGCCACTTATCCTAAAGGTCTACTTTCAATTTCCCTAATGCAGAGGGAGGTTAGGGCTCAAAATCTTTACTCTTAATGAAAAAGGGTCAAAAAGGCAATAGGTATTATACTTATATCATCATCTTTGAGGAGAGAATGATAAATGAATTATTAGGTAGCTCTTTAAATCCTGCATGAATTTACTCATCTTGAAGGTCAAATGACATGTTCCAAAGCTAAAGAAGGCCTGGAGAGTATCAGCGCTAAAATCCTTGTTACTCAGTCCCCTAAACACAGCTTATCCTGGGTTCTTTTGCTTCATGTGTATGGTCTGGCTTGCTTTCTTATCATTCTTGGGTTCCCACCATTATTATTTTAATCAATGCAGCTTGCAAAATGCACTGAAATAAAAGTCTTAGTGCTTAAACTAATATTTTTTTTTCCTGAACCCATGCACTAGCCAGATGTATTCTGTCACACAGTACTAGGATATGCTGTTTGATGTTGTGCTTCATAGTATTTTTTAAATTATTCACATATTGAATTTAAATTTATGCAATAGAATGAAGTAGAGAGTATGCACTTTCAGTATGCTTTTTATTTTTGGCAGCTATTTATCCGTATCACTTTTTATTTAAATGGCAAATCTCCAATTCTGAAGCTTTACGCTGGTACTCGAAGTCCAAGGAGGATGAGTGTTGTTATTTTCATTGTTTGGGAAACAAAAATGTACCTCTGATAATTTTTGTCTTTGATTACTGCTTCTTCAAAGGATTTAAACCAGAATGAAAGCCTTTGAAATCTTCAGAGATGAGGAGACATGAGAGTTATTCTGTGTGCACTGGATAAACAGATGTCTTAGCTTTTCAAACCAAACTTGGAAAATAGAATCACAAGCCTCATCAGCAACGCGGAGCAGACTTTGCAGGTGCATAATGTTTTCTATTTTCTAATATGAGATGGAAAAAAATAATGTCATTTTATTCCTTTTCCTTGTCTAAGAATTTAGTCCCAATTAACATTTCAGAAAACTTGCTATTTTGTAAATATCTTGAGAAGCAAAATACACTACATAAGAGTGGGAAAAAAAATCTCTTCTTGTCATTTTGGGAACAAATAAGTACCATTAGAAATATATATATATATATATATATATATATATATATATATATATATATATATATATATATATTACTTGGTAAGTCTAGGTCCTATTTGAAAAATTCCAAATAAATAAAAGCCAAATTTCATTCATTTACTCAATGAACCAAATCTTGTAATCAAATTTATTCTGAGACACCCATTGGTTTCAGTGTGAGTTTCTCATATGGAATAATTATAGAATTAAGCACAATGCTACTAACTGAGAAAAAAAATCAAAACACTAATAGACTTTGCATTGTGGCAAGTGATGGCCTACACTGGATAACCTATTCAGTGGACGTGGATAGCATAGCTGTTCACTGACTCACAGCAGTGCAGAAATGGGCCTAATGATGCAAAAAAAGCAAATAATCTCTATCCATTATGTTCAGTCTTTCCCAGATGAAAGTCTACTTGCCCACTTAGGAGGATAAAGAAAAAGCTATGGAATCATACCATTCACTGGCTGGAATGAATCTTTGGGCATATCGGCCTGAGAAGTTTTGAATTTTAAATTGTACTGAAGACTTTCTGTAATGGGGTATCTTGCAATAATTCAGCTGTGTATTAAATATCCACTTTGTCTAAAGCGCTTATTATAAATACTGCAAACAACTGCACTCTTGAATTTAATTCTAATTCTTCCGTTTCATTTTTCACTTGATTTTTATTTTATATTTATTGACCTTTTGCCTGCATGTATTTCCATGTACCACATGTGTGTGCCTCGTACCAGTGCAGGCAGAAGAGGGTGACATTTCCTCTAAAAATGGAGTTACAGACAGTTGTTAGCTGGTATGTTGGTGCTTGGAAAAGAATCTGGAGCCTCTGGAAGAGCAACAGGTGCTCCTAACTACTTAGCTCCAGCCTCAATTCTAATCTTTTAAATGCCAGATTACTTAAATAAATCCTTCAAAAAGTAAGATTTCTTTAACACTGCATCCTCAGGCCTATAAGGCTGGCTTCATTGAAACTTTAAAACACATGCAAAATACAAATTTTGAAACCTGAAAATATAAAGGTGATCGATTTTTTTCTCATTGGTCAAATGGGCTGCATGCTGATAACCAAGTTGATCTTTAGACTTGTGTGGCAGATCACAAAAATTGGGGAAGACTTTAGACACAACCTAGCTTGTTTCTATCATGTTGGCTAGTAAGGGAAATGATGCCCAGCTGGAGCCCAAGTGAATTGCGGCAGAATTCACGTGACTTAGAACTGGGTTCTGTCACGTTTACAAACTCCTCACATCCTCTCAGCACTAACCTGTTTAGCACTAACAACAATCACATGTGCTCTCTCTTGCTCTGTATTATTTTCCTCAACATAATTCAATGTCTACTTCAGGCCCCGCCTACTCTTCAGCTGAAATATGAATTCTACCAAACTTTTAAAACTCAGACAACTTAAGGTTTGGTTTTCTTTTGTGTGACTTGTAACCAGGAATTTTCTTGACTGTCACTCACCTCTACATCTGCATTGAACCCCAAAGCATTGCTTTCCCTGGCTCCTATAACTCAACAACTCTA